>NC_090177.1:6474982-6725084 GCF_024679245.1 Pseudorasbora parva | reverse complement strand
AACAGTCCGCAGACATAGTCTTTATAGATGATATTTCACATTTAATATACATTTTCATGGATTAAAACACCACTGCTGTACTAGGCAAACTCAACCGCACACATTCATCTAACTTTTGAGAAACTCAAAATTGTCACCCCAAAAAACCCAAAGGGGTACCCCTTATATATTTTTTTGTCGGAAAAACATGTATTTCAGATCTTCTCGAAACTCTGGATACTGAAAGGGGGCACTGAGACGTAGACAGTAGTGCAAGTGTGGTGGACCTAGAGCCTTCCAGAGCTGAACAGGAGCCAAAAACATAAAGACATGCCTCTTCCCAATTATTGAGCGCCGCCAGATAACCGGTCCGCAGACAGTGGTATAGATGATATTTCACATTTAATATACATTTTCAGGGATTAAAACACATCTGCTGTACTATGCAAACTCAACCGCACACATTCATCTAACTTTTGAGAAACTCAAAATTGTCACCCCAAAAAACCCAAAGGGGTACCCCTTATATATTTTTTGTGTCGGAAAAACATGCATTTCAGATCTTCTCAAACCTCTGGATTCTGATAGGGGGCACTGAGACGTAGACAGTAGTGCAAGTGTGGTGGTCCTAGAGCCTTCCAGAGCTGAACAGGAGCCAAAAACATAAAGACATGCCTCTTTCCAATTATTGAGCACCGCCAAAAAAACTGTCCACAGACATAGTCTTTATAGATGATATTTCACATTTAATATACATTTTCATGGATTAAAACACCACTGCTGTACTAGGCAAACTCAACCGCACACATTCATCTAACTTTTGAGAAACTCAAAATTGTCACCCCAAAAAACCCAAAGGGGTACCCCTTATATATTTTTTGTGTCGGAAAAACATGTGTTTCAGATCTTCTCGAAACTCTGGATTCTGATAAGGGGCACTGAGACGTAGACAGTAGTGCAAGTGTGGTGGTCCTAGAGCCTTCCAGAGCTGAACAGGAGCCAAAAACATAAAGACATGCCTCTTCCCAATTATTGAGCACGGCCAAAAAAACCAGTCCGCAGACATAGTCTTTATAGATGATATTTCACATTTAATATACATTTTCATGGATTAAAACACCTCTGCTGTACTAGGCAAACTCAACCGCACACATTCATCTAACTTTTGAGAAACTCAAAATTGTCACCCCAAAAAACCCAAAGGGGTACCCCTTATATATTTTTTGTGTCGGAAAAATATGTATTTCAGATCTTCTCGAAACTCTGGATTCTGATAAGGGGCACTGAATCGTAGACAGTAGTGCAAGTGTGGTGGTCCTAGAGCCTTCCAGAGCTGAACAGGAGCCAAAAACATAAAGACATGCCTCTTCCCAATTATTGAGCACGGCCAAAAAAAACAGTCCGCAGACATAGTCTTTATAGATGATATTTCACATTTAATATACATTTTCATGGATTAAAACACCACTGCTGTACTAGGCAAACTCAACCGCACACATTCATCTAACTTTTGAGAAACTCAAAATTGTCACCCCAAAAAACCCAAAGGGGTACCCCTTATATATTTTTTTGTCGGAAAAACATGTATTTCAGATCTTCTCGAAACTCTGGATACTGAAAGGGGGCACTGAGACGTAGACAGTAGTGCAAGTGTGGTGGACCTAGAGCCTTCCAGAGCTGAACAGGAGCCAAAAACATAAAGACATGCCTCTTCCCAATTATTGAGCGCCGCCAGATAACCTGTCCGCAGACATAGTGGTATAGATGATATTTCACATTTAATATACATTTTCAGGGATTAAAACACATCTGCTGTACTATGCAAACTCAACCGCACACATTCATCTAACTTTTGAGAAACTCAAAATTGTCACCCCAAAAAACCCAAAGGGGTACCCCTTATATATTTTTTGTGTCGGAAAAACATGCATTTCAGATCTTCTCAAACCTCTGGATTCTGATAGGGGGCACTGAGACGTAGACAGTAGTGCAAGTGTGGTGGTCCTAGAGCCTTCCAGAGCTGAACAGGAGCCAAAAACATAAAGACATGCCTCTTTCCAATTATTGAGCACCGCCAAAAAAACTGTCCACAGACATAGTCTTTATAGATGATATTTCACATTTAATATACATTTTCATGGATTAAAACACCACTGCTGTACTAGGCAAACTCAACCGCACACATTCATCTAACTTTTGAGAAACTCAAAATTGTCACCCCAAAAAACCCAAAGGGGTACCCCTTATATATTTTTTGTGTCGGAAAAACATGTGTTTCAGATCTTCTCGAAACTCTGGATTCTGATAAGGGGCACTGAGACGTAGACAGTAGTGCAAGTGTGGTGGTCCTAGAGCCTTCCAGAGCTGAACAGGAGCCAAAAACATAAAGACATGCCTCTTCCCAATTATTGAGCACGGCCAAAAAAACCAGTCCGCAGACATAGTCTTTATAGATGATATTTCACATTTAATATACATTTTCATGGATTAAAACACCACTGCTGTACTAGGCAAACTCAACCGCACACATTCATCTAACTTTTGAGAAACTCAAAATTGTCACCCCAAAAAACCCAAAGGGGTACCCCCTTATATATTTTTTGTGTCGGAAAAAACATGTATTTCAGATCTTCTCGAAACTCTGGATTCTGAAAGGGGGCACTGAGACGTAGACAGTAGTGCAAGTGTGGTGGTCCTAGAGCCTTCCAGAGCTGAACAGGAGCCAAAAACATAAAGACATGCCTCTTCCCAATTATTGAGCGCCGCCAGATAACCGGTCCGCAGACATAGTGGTATAGATGATATTTCACATTTAATATACATTTTCAGGGATTAAAACACCTCTGCTGTACTATGCAAACTCAACCGCACACATTCATCTAACTTTTGAGAAACTCAAAATTGTCACGCCAAAAAACCCAAAGGGGTACCCCTTATATATTTTTTGTGTCGGAAAAACATGTATTTCAGATCTTCTCGAAACTCTGGATTCTGAAAGGGGGCACTGAGACGTAGACAGTAGTGCAAGTGTGGTGGTCCTAGAGCCTTCCAGAGCTGAACAGGAGCCAAAAACATAAAGACATGCCTCTTCCCAATTATTGAGCGCCGCCAGATAACCGGTCCGCAGACATAGTGGTATAGATGATATTTCACATTTAATATACATTTTCATGGATTAAAACACCACTGCTGTACTAGGCAAACTCAACCGCACACATTCATCTAACTTTTGAGAAACTCAAAATTGTCACCCCAAAAAACCCAAAGGGGTACCCCTTATATATTTTTTGTGTCGGAAAAAAATGTATTTCAGATCTTCTCGAAACTCTGGATTCTGATAAGGGGCACTGAGACGTAGACAGTAGTGCAAGTGTGGTGGTCCTAGAGCCTTCCAGAGCTGAACAGGAGCCAAAAACATAAAGACATGCCTCTTCCCAATTATTGAGCACCGCCAAATAACCGGTCCGCAGACATAGTCTTTATAGATGATATTTCACATTTAATATACATTTTCATGGATTAAAACACCACTGCTGTACTAGGCAAACTAAACCACACACATTCATCTAACTTTTGCGTAATATGAGTGCTTAATTTGCATAGAAAACGCAGTGTCCATGGGCCCCTTATTTGGGTGCCACTGCATAAATTGGAAATGGGATGACTTTGTGTTTCGGCTCCTGTTCAGCTCCTGAGGGCTCTAGGGCCACCAGACTTTTGCTCCAGTGTACGCTTCCGTGCCCCCTATGGGAATCCAGAGATTCGAGAAGATCAGAGAAACTCAAAATTGTTACGCCAAAAAACCCAAAGGGGTACCCCTTATATATTTTTTGTGTCGGAAAAATATGTATTTCAGATCTTCTCGAAACTCTGGATTCTGATAAGGGGCACTGAGACGTAGACAGTAGTGCAAGTGTGGTGGTCCTAGAGCCTTCCAGAGCTGAACAGGAGCCAAAAACATAAAGACATGCCTCTTCCCAATTATTGAGCACGGCCAAAAAAAACAGTCCGCAGACATAGTCTTTATAGATGATATTTCACATTTAATATACATTTTCATGGATTAAAACACCACTGCTGTACTAGGCAAACTCAACCGCACACATTCATCTAACTTTTGAGTAATATGAGTGCTTAATTTGCATAGAAAAAGCAATGTCCATGTGCCCCTTATTTGGGCGCCACTGCATAAATTGGAAATGGGATGACTTTGTGTTTCGGCTCCTGTTCAGCTCCTGAGGGCTCTAGGGCCACCAGACTTGCGCTCCAGTGTACGCTTCTGTGCCCCCTATGGGAATCCAGAGATTCGAGAAGATCAGAGAAACTCAAAATTGTCACGCCAAAAAACCCAAAGGGGTACCCCTTATATATTTTTTGTGTCGGAAAAACATGTATTTCAGATCTTCTCGAAACTCTGGATTCTGAAAGGGGGCACTGAGACGTAGACAGTAGTGCCAGTGTGGTGGTCCTAGAGCCTTCCAGAGCTGAACAGGAGCCAAAAACATAAAGACATGCCTCTTCCCAATTATTGAGCGCCGCCAGATAACCGGTCCGCAGACATAGTGGTAGAGATGATATTTCACATTTAATATACATTTTCATGGATTAAAACACCACTGCTGTACTAGGCAAACTCAACCGCACACATTCATCTAACTTTTGAGAAACTCAAAATTGTCACAACAAAAAACCCAAAGGGGTACCCCTTATATATTTTTTTGTCGGAAAAAACATGTATTTCAGATCTTCTCGAAACTCTGGATACTGAAAGGGGGCACTGAGACGTAGACAGTAGTGCAAGTGTGGTGGACCTAGAGCCTTCCAGAGCTGAACAGGAGCCAAAAACATAAAGACATGCCTCTTCCCAATTATTGAGCGCCGCCAGATAACCGGTCCGCAGACATAGTGGTATAGATGATATTTCACATTTAATATACATTTTCAGGGATTAAAACACCTCTGCTGTACTATGCAAACTCAACCGCACACATTCATCTAACTTTTGAGAAACTCAAAATTGTCACCCCAAAAAACCCAAAGGGGTACCCCTTATATATTTTTTGTGTCGGAAAAACATGCATTTCAGATCTTCTCAAACCTCTGGATTCTGATAGGGGGCACTGAGACGTAGACAGTAGTGCAAGTGTGGTGGTCCTAGAGCCTTCCAGAGCTGAACAGGAGCCAAAAACATAAAGACATGCCTCTTTCCAATTATTGAGCACCGCCAAAAAAACTGTCCGCAGACATAGTCTTTATAGATGATATTTCACATTTAATATACATTTTCATGGATTAAAACACCACTGCTGTACTAGGCAAACTCAACCGCACACATTCATCTAACTTTTGAGAAACTCAAAATTGTCACCCCAAAAAACCCAAAGGGGTACCCCTTATATATTTTTTGTGTCGGAAAAATATGTATTTCAGATCTTCTCGAAACTCTGGATTCTGATAAGGGGCACTGAGACGTAGACAGTAGTGCAAGTGTGGTGGTCCTAGAGCCTTCCAGAGCTGAACAAGATTCAAAAACATAAAGACATGCCTCTTCCCAATTATTGAGCACGGCCAAAAAAAGCAGTCCGCAGACATAGTCTTTATAGATGATATTTCACATTTAATATACATTTTCATGGATTAAAACACCACTGCTGTACTAGGTAAACTCAACCGCACACATTCATCTAACTTTTGAGTAATATGAGTGCTTAATTTGCATAGAAAAAGCAATGTCCATGGGCCCCTTATTTGGGCGCCACTGCATAAATTGGAAATGGGATGACTTTGTGTTTCGGCTCCTGTTCAGCTCCTGAGGGCTCTAGGGCCACCAGACTTGCGCTCCAGTGTACGCTTCTGTGCCCCCTAAGGGAATCCAGTGATTCGAGAAGATCAGAGAAACTCAAAATTGTCACGCCAAAAAACCCAAAGGGGTACCCCTTATATATTTTTTGTGTCGGAAAAACATGTATTTCAGATCTTCTCGAAACTCTGGATTCTGATCGGGGGCACTGAGACGTAGACAGTAGTGCAAGTGTGGTGGTCCTAGAGCCTTCCAGAGCTGAACAGGAGCCAAAAACATAAAGACATGCCTCTTCCCAATTATTGAGCGCCGCCAGATAACCTGTCCGCAGACATAGTGGTATAGATGATATTTCACATTTAATATACATTTTCATGGATTAAAACACCTCTGCTGTACTAGGCAAACTCAACCGCACACATTCATCTAACTTTTGAGAAACTCAAAATTGTCACCCCAAAAAACCCATAGGGGTACCCCTTATATATTTTTTGTGTCGGAAAAACATGTATTTCAGATCTTCTCGAAACTCTGGATTCTGATAAGGGGCACTGAGACATAGACAGTACTGCAAGTGTGGTGGTCCTAGAGCCTTCCAGAGCTGCACAGGAGCCAAAAACATAAAGACATGCCTCTTCCCAATTATTGAGCGCCGCCAGATAACCGGTCCGCAGACATAGTGGTATACATGATATTTCACATTTAATATACATTTTCAGGGATTAAAACACCTCTGCTGTACTAGGCAAACTCAACCGCACACATTCATCTAACTTTTGAGAAACTCAAAATTGTCACCCCAAAAAACCCAAAGGGGTACCCCTTATATATTTTTTGTGTCGGAAAAACATGCATTTCAGATCTTCTCAAAACTCTGGATTCTGATAGGGGGCACTGAGACGTAGACAGTCGTGCAAGTGTGGTGGTCCTAGAGCCTTCCAGAGCTGAACAGAAGCCAAAAACATAAAGACATGCCTCTTTCCAATTATTGAGCACCGCCAAAAAAAAACAGTCCACAGACATAGTCTTTATAGATGATATTTCACATTTAATATACATTTTCATGGATTAAAACACCACTGCTGTACTAGGCAAACTCAACCGCACACATTCATCTAACTTTTGAGAAACTCAAAATTGTCACCCCAAAAAACCCAAAGGGGTACCCCTTATATATTTTTTGTGTCGGAAAAATATGTATTTCAGATCTTCTCGAAACTCTGGATTCTGATAAGGGGCACTGAATCGTAGACAGTAGTGCAAGTGTGGTGGTCCTAGAGCCTTCCAGAGCTGAACAGGAGCCAATAACATAAAGACATGCCTCTTCCCAATTATTGAGCACGGCCAAAAAAAACAGTCCGCAGACATAGTCTTTATAGATGATATTTCACATTTAATATACATTTTCATGGATTAAAACACCACTGCTGTACTAGGCAAACTCAACCGCACACATTCATCTAACTTTTGAGAAACTCAAAATTGTCACCCCAAAAAACCCAAAGGGGTACCCCTTATATATTTTTTTGTCGGAAAAACATGTATTTCAGATCTTCTCGAAACTCTGGATACTGAAAGGGGGCACTGAGACGTAGACAGTAGTGCAAGTGTGGTGGACCTAGAGCCTTCCAGAGCTGAACAGGAGCCAAAAACATAAAGACATGCCTCTTCCCAATTATTGAGCGCCGCCAGATAACCGGTCCGCAGACATAGTGGTATAGATGATATTTCACATTTAATATACATTTTCAGGGATTAAAACACATCTGCTGTACTATGCAAACTCAACCGCACACATTCATCTAACTTTTGAGAAACTCAAAATTGTCACCCCAAAAAACCCAAAGGGGTACCCCTTATATATTTTTTGTGTCGGAAAAACATGCATTTCAGATCTTCTCAAACCTCTGGATTCTGATAGGGGGCACTGAGACGTAGACAGTAGTGCAAGTGTGGTGGTCCTAGAGCCTTCCAGAGCTGAACAGGAGCCAAAAACATAAAGACATGCCTCTTTCCAATTATTGAGCACCGCCAAAAAAACCAGTCCGCAGACATAGTCTTTATAGATGATATTTCACATTTAATATACATTTTCATGGATTAAAACACCACTGCTGTACTAGGCAAACTCAACCGCACACATTCATCTAACTTTTGAGAAACTCAAAATTGTCACGCCAAAAAACCCAAAGGGGTACCCCTTATATATTTTTTGTGTCGGAAAAACATGTATTTCAGATCTTCTCGAAACTCTGGATTCTGATCGGGGGCACTGAGACGTAGACAGTAGTGCAAGTGTGGTGGTCCTAGAGCCTTCCAGAGCTGAACAGGAGCCAAAAACATAAAGACATGCCTCTTCCCAATTATTGAGCGCCGCCAGATAACCTGTCCGCAGACATAGTGGTATAGATGATATTTCACATTTAATATACATTTTCATGGATTAAAACACCTCTGCTGTACTAGGCAAACTCAACCGCACACATTCATCTAACTTTTGAGAAACTCAAAATTGTCACCCCAAAAAACCCATAGGGGTACCCCTTATATATTTTTTGTGTCGGAAAAACATGTATTTCAGATCTTCTCGAAACTCTGGATTCTGATAAGGGGCACTGAGACATAGACAGTACTGCAAGTGTGGTGGTCCTAGAGCCTTCCAGAGCTGCACAGGAGCCAAAAACATAAAGACATGCCTCTTCCCAATTATTGAGCGCCGCCAGATAACCGGTCCGCAGACATAGTGGTATACATGATATTTCACATTTAATATACATTTTCAGGGATTAAAACACCTCTGCTGTACTAGGCAAACTCAACCGCACACATTCATCTAACTTTTGAGAAACTCAAAATTGTCACCCCAAAAAACCCAAAGGGGTACCCCTTATATATTTTTTGTGTCGGAAAAACATGCATTTCAGATCTTCTCAAAACTCTGGATTCCGATAGGGGGCACTGAGACGTAGACAGTCGTGCAAGTGTGGTGGTCCTAGAGCCTTCCAGAGCTGAAAAGAAGCCAAAAACATAAAGACATGCCTCTTTCCAATTATTGAGCACCGCCAAAAAAAACAGTCCGCAGACATAGTCTTTATAGATGATATTTCACATTTAATATACATTTTCATGGATTAAAACACCACTGCTGTACTAGGCAAACTCAACCGCACACATTCATCTAACTTTTGAGAAACTCAAAATTGTCACCCCAAAAAACCCAAAGGGGTACCCCTTATATATTTTTTGTGTCGGAAAAATATGTATTTCAGATCTTCTCGAAACTCTGGATTCTGATAAGGGGCACTGAATCGTAGACAGTAGTGCAAGTGTGGTGGTCCTAGAGCCTTCCAGAGCTGAACAGGAGCCAAAAACATAAAGACATGCCTCTTCCCAATTATTGAGCACCGCCAAAAAAAACAGTCCGCAGACATAGTCTTTATAGATGATATTTCACATTTAATATACATTTTCATGGATTAAAACACCACTGCTGTACTAGGCAAACTCAACCGCACACATTCATCTAACTTTTGAGAAACTCAAAATTGTCACCCCAAAAAACCCAAAGGGGTACCCCTTATATATTTTTTGTGTCGGAAAAATATGTATTTCAGATCTTCTCGAAACTCTGGATTCTGATAAGGGGCACTGAATCGTAGACAGTCGTGCAAGTGTGGTGGTCCTAGAGCCTTCCAGAGCTGAAAAGAAGCCAAAAACATAAAGACATGCCTCTTTCCAATTATTGAGCACCGCCAAAAAAAACAGTCCGCAGACATAGTCTTTATAGATGATATTTCACATTTAATATACATTTTCATGGATTAAAACACCACTGCTGTACTAGGCAAACTCAACCGCACACATTCATCTAACTTTTGAGAAACTCAAAATTGTCACCCCAAAAAACCCAAAGGGGTACCCCTTATATATTTTTTGTGTCGGAAAAATATGTATTTCAGATCTTCTCGAAACTCTGGATTCTGATAAGGGGCACTGAATCGTAGACAGTAGTGCAAGTGTGGTGGTCCTAGAGCCTTCCAGAGCTGAACAGGAGCCAAAAACATAAAGACATGCCTCTTCCCAATTATTGAGCACGGCCAAAAAAAACAGTCCGCAGACATAGTCTTTATAGATGATATTTCACATTTAATATACATTTTCATGGATTAAAACACCACTGCTGTACTAGGCAAACTCAACCGCACACATTCATCTAACTTTTGAGAAACTCAAAATTGTCACCCCAAAAAACCCAAAGGGGTACCCCTTATATATTTTTTTGTCGGAAAAACATGTATTTCAGATCTTCTCGAAACTCTGGATACTGAAAGGGGGCACTGAGACGTAGACAGTAGTGCAAGTGTGGTGGACCTAGAGCCTTCCAGAGCTGAACAGGAGCCAAAAACATAAAGACATGCCTCTTCCCAATTATTGAGCGCCGCCAGATAACCGGTCCGCAGACATAGTGGTATAGATGATATTTCACATTTAATATACATTTTCAGGGATTAAAACACATCTGCTGTACTATGCAAACTCAACCGCACACATTCATCTAACTTTTGAGAAACTCAAAATTGTCACCCCAAAAAACCCAAAGGGGTACCCCTTATATATTTTTTGTGTCGGAAAAACATGCATTTCAGATCTTCTCAAACCTCTGGATTCTGATAGGGGGCACTGAGACGTAGACAGTAGTGCAAGTGTGGTGGTCCTAGAGCCTTCCAGAGCTGAACAGGAGCCAAAAACATAAAGACATGCCTCTTTCCAATTATTGAGCACCGCCAAAAAAACTGTCCACAGACATAGTCTTTATAGATGATATTTCACATTTAATATACATTTTCATGGATTAAAACACCACTGCTGTACTAGGCAAACTCAACCGCACACATTCATCTAACTTTTGAGAAACTCAAAATTGTCACCCCAAAAAACCCAAAGGGGTACCCCTTATATATTTTTTGTGTCGGAAAAACATGTGTTTCAGATCTTCTCGAAACTCTGGATTCTGATAAGGGGCACTGAGACGTAGACAGTAGTGCAAGTGTGGTGGTCCTAGAGCCTTCCAGAGCTGAACAGGAGCCAAAAACATAAAGACATGCCTCTTCCCAATTATTGAGCACGGCCAAAAAAACCAGTCCGCAGACATAGTCTTTATAGATGATATTTCACATTTAATATACATTTTCATGGATTAAAACACCTCTGCTGTACTAGGCAAACTCAACCGCACACATTCATCTAACTTTTGAGAAACTCAAAATTGTCACCCCAAAAAACCCAAAGGGGTACCCCTTATATATTTTTTGTGTCGGAAAAATATGTATTTCAGATCTTCTCGAAACTCTGGATTCTGATAAGGGGCACTGAATCGTAGACAGTAGTGCAAGTGTGGTGGTCCTAGAGCCTTCCAGAGCTGAACAGGAGCCAAAAACATAAAGACATGCCTCTTCCCAATTATTGAGCACGGCCAAAAAAACCAGTCCGCAGACATAGTCTTTATAGATGATATTTCACATTTAATATACATTTTCATGGATTAAAACACCACTGCTGTACTAGGCAAACTCAACCGCACACATTCATCTAACTTTTGAGAAACTCAAAATTGTCACCCCAAAAAACCCAAAGGGGTACCCCCTTATATATTTTTTGTGTCGGAAAAAACATGTATTTCAGATCTTCTCGAAACTCTGGATTCTGAAAGGGGGCACTGAGACGTAGACAGTAGTGCAAGTGTGGTGGTCCTAGAGCCTTCCAGAGCTGAACAGGAGCCAAAAACATAAAGACATGCCTCTTCCCAATTATTGAGCGCCGCCAGATAACCGGTCCGCAGACATAGTGGTATAGATGATATTTCACATTTAATATACATTTTCAGGGATTAAAACACCTCTGCTGTACTATGCAAACTCAACCGCACACATTCATCTAACTTTTGAGAAACTCAAAATTGTCACGCCAAAAAACCCAAAGGGGTACCCCTTATATATTTTTTGTGTCGGAAAAACATGTATTTCAGATCTTCTCGAAACTCTGGATTCTGAAAGGGGGCACTGAGACGTAGACAGTAGTGCAAGTGTGGTGGTCCTAGAGCCTTCCAGAGCTGAACAGGAGCCAAAAACATAAAGACATGCCTCTTCCCAATTATTGAGCGCCGCCAGATAACCGGTCCGCAGACATAGTGGTAGAGATGATATTTCACATTTAATATACATTTTTCAGGGATTAAAACACCTCTGCTGTACTAGGCAAACTCAACCGCACACATTCATCTAACTTTTGAGAAACTCAAAATTGTCACCCCAAAAAACCCAAAGGGGTACCCCTTATATATTTTTTGTGTCGGAAAAACATGCATTTCAGATCTTCTCAAAACTCTGGATTCTGATAGGGGGCACTGAGACGTAGACAGTAGTGCAAGTGTGGTGGTCCTAAAGCCTTCCAGAGCTGAACAGAAGCCAAAAACATAAAGACATGCCTCTTTCCAATTATTGAGCACCGCCAAAAAAAACAGTCCGCAGACATAGTCTTTATAGATGATATTTCACATTTAATATACATTTTCATGGATTAAAACACCACTGCTGTACTAGGCAAACTCAACCGCACACATTCATCTAACTTTTGAGAAACTCAAAATTGTCACCCCAAAAAACCCAAAGGGGTACCCCTTATATATTTTTTTGTCGGAAAAACATGTATTTCAGATCTTCTCGAAACTCTGGATACTGAAAGGGGGCACTGAGACGTAGACAGTAGTGCAAGTGTGGTGGACCTAGAGCCTTCCAGAGCTGAACAGGAGCCAAAAACATAAAGACATGCCTCTTCCCAATTATTGAGCGCCGCCAGATAACCGGTCCGCAGACATAGTGGTATAGATGATATTTCACATTTAATATACATTTTCAGGGATTAAAACACCTCTGCTGTACTATGCAAACTCAACCGCACACATTCATCTAACTTTTGAGAAACTCAAAATTGTCACCCCAAAAAACCCAAAGGGGTACCCCTTATATATTTTTTGTGTCGGAAAAACATGCATTTCAGATCTTCTCAAACCTCTGGATTCTGATAGGGGGCACTGAGACGTAGACAGTAGTGCAAGTGTGGTGGTCCTAGAGCCTTCCAGAGCTGAACAGGAGCCAAAAACATAAAGACATGCCTCTTCCCAATTATTGAGCACCGCCAAATAACCGGTCCGCAGACATAGTCTTTATAGATGATATTTCACATTTAATATACATTTTCATGGATTAAAACACCACTGCTGTACTAGGCAAACTAAACCACACACATTCATCTAACTTTTGCGTAATATGAGTGCTTAATTTGCATAGAAAACGCAGTGTCCATGGGCCCCTTATTTGGGTGCCACTGCATAAATTGGAAATGGGATGACTTTGTGTTTCGGCTCCTGTTCAGCTCCTGAGGGCTCTAGGGCCACCAGACTTTTGCTCCAGTGTACGCTTCCGTGCCCCCTATGGGAATCCAGAGATTCGAGAAGATCAGAGAAACTCAAAATTGTTACGCCAAAAAACCCAAAGGGGTACCCCTTATATATTTTTTGTGTCGGAAAAATATGTATTTCAGATCTTCTCGAAACTCTGGATTCTGATAAGGGGCACTGAGACGTAGACAGTAGTGCAAGTGTGGTGGTCCTAGAGCCTTCCAGAGCTGAACAGGAGCCAAAAACATAAAGACATGCCTCTTCCCAATTATTGAGCACGGCCAAAAAAAACAGTCCGCAGACATAGTCTTTATAGATGATATTTCACATTTAATATACATTTTCATGGATTAAAACACCACTGCTGTACTAGGCAAACTCAACCGCACACATTCATCTAACTTTTGAGTAATATGAGTGCTTAATTTGCATAGAAAAAGCAATGTCCATGTGCCCCTTATTTGGGCGCCACTGCATAAATTGGAAATGGGATGACTTTGTGTTTCGGCTCCTGTTCAGCTCCTGAGGGCTCTAGGGCCACCAGACTTGCGCTCCAGTGTACGCTTCTGTGCCCCCTATGGGAATCCAGAGATTCGAGAAGATCAGAGAAACTCAAAATTGTCACCCCAAAAAACCCATAGGGGTACCCCTTATATATTTTTTGTGTCGGAAAAACATGTATTTCAGATCTTCTCGAAACTCTGGATTCTGATAAGGGGCACTGAGACATAGACAGTACTGCAAGTGTGGTGGTCCTAGAGCCTTCCAGAGCTGCACAGGAGCCAAAAACATAAAGACATGCCTCTTCCCAATTATTGAGCGCCGCCAGATAACCGGTCCGCAGACATAGTGGTATACATGATATTTCACATTTAATATACATTTTCAGGGATTAAAACACCTCTGCTGTACTAGGCAAACTCAACCGCACACATTCATCTAACTTTTGAGAAACTCAAAATTGTCACCCCAAAAAACCCAAAGGGGTACCCCTTATATATTTTTTGTGTCGGAAAAACATGCATTTCAGATCTTCTCAAAACTCTGGATTCCGATAGGGGGCACTGAGACGTAGACAGTCGTGCAAGTGTGGTGGTCCTAGAGCCTTCCAGAGCTGAACAGAAGCCAAAAACATAAAGACATGCCTCTTTCCAATTATTGAGCACCGCCAAAAAAAAACAGTCCACAGACATAGTCTTTATAGATGATATTTCACATTTAATATACATTTTCATGGATTAAAACACCACTGCTGTACTAGGCAAACTCAACCGCACACATTCATCTAACTTTTGAGAAACTCAAAATTGTCACCCCAAAAAACCCAAAGGGGTACCCCTTATATATTTTTTGTGTCGGAAAAATATGTATTTCAGATCTTCTCGAAACTCTGGATTCTGATAAGGGGCACTGAATCGTAGACAGTAGTGCAAGTGTGGTGGTCCTAGAGCCTTCCAGAGCTGAACAGGAGCCAATAACATAAAGACATGCCTCTTCCCAATTATTGAGCACGGCCAAAAAAAACAGTCCGCAGACATAGTCTTTATAGATGATATTTCACATTTAATATACATTTTCATGGATTAAAACACCACTGCTGTACTAGGCAAACTCAACCGCACACATTCATCTAACTTTTGAGAAACTCAAAATTGTCACCCCAAAAAACCCAAAGGGGTACCCCTTATATATTTTTTTGTCGGAAAAACATGTATTTCAGATCTTCTCGAAACTCTGGATACTGAAAGGGGGCACTGAGACGTAGACATTAGTGCAAGTGTGGTGGACCTAGAGCCTTCCAGAGCTGAACAGGAGCCAAAAACATAAAGACATGCCTCTTCCCAATTATTGAGCGCCGCCAGATAACCGGTCCGCAGACATAGTGGTATAGATGATATTTCACATTTAATATACATTTTCAGGGATTAAAACACATCTGCTGTACTATGCAAACTCAACCGCACACATTCATCTAACTTTTGAGAAACTCAAAATTGTCACCCCAAAAAACCCAAAGGGGTACCCCTTATATATTTTTTGTGTCGGAAAAACATGCATTTCAGATCTTCTCAAACCTCTGGATTCTGATAGGGGGCACTGAGACGTAGACAGTAGTGCAAGTGTGGTGGTCCTAGAGCCTTCCAGAGCTGAACAGGAGCCAAAAACATAAAGACATGCCTCTTTCCAATTATTGAGCACCGCCAAAAAAACCAGTCCGCAGACATAGTCTTTATAGATGATATTTCACATTTAATATACATTTTCATGGATTAAAACACCACTGCTGTACTAGGCAAACTCAACCGCACACATTCATCTAACTTTTGAGAAACTCAAAATTGTCACGCCAAAAAACCCAAAGGGGTACCCCTTATATATTTTTTGTGTCGGAAAAACATGTATTTCAGATCTTCTCGAAACTCTGGATTCTGATCGGGGGCACTGAGACGTAGACAGTAGTGCAAGTGTGGTGGTCCTAGAGCCTTCCAGAGCTGAACAGGAGCCAAAAACATAAAGACATGCCTCTTCCCAATTATTGAGCGCCGCCAGATAACCTGTCCGCAGACATAGTGGTATAGATGATATTTCACATTTAATATACATTTTCATGGATTAAAACACCTCTGCTGTACTAGGCAAACTCAACCGCACACATTCATCTAACTTTTGAGAAACTCAAAATTGTCACCCCAAAAAACCCAAAGGGGTACCCCTTATATATTTTTTGTGTCGGAAAAATATGTATTTCAGATCTTCTCGAAACTCTGGATTCTGATAAGGGGCACTGAATCGTAGACAGTAGTGCAAGTGTGGTGGTCCTAGAGCCTTCCAGAGCTGAACAGGAGCCAAAAACATAAAGACATGCCTCTTCCCAATTATTGAGCACCGCCAAAAAAAACAGTCCGCAGACATAGTCTTTATAGATGATATTTCACATTTAATATACATTTTCATGGATTAAAACACCACTGCTGTACTAGGCAAACTCAACCGCACACATTCATCTAACTTTTGAGAAACTCAAAATTGTCACCCCAAAAAACCCAAAGGGGTACCCCTTATATATTTTTTGTGTCGGAAAAATATGTATTTCAGATCTTCTCGAAACTCTGGATTCTGATAAGGGGCACTGAATCGTAGACAGTCGTGCAAGTGTGGTGGTCCTAGAGCCTTCCAGAGCTGAAAAGAAGCCAAAAACATAAAGACATGCCTCTTTCCAATTATTGAGCACCGCCAAAAAAAAACAGTCCGCAGACATAGTCTTTATAGATGATATTTCACATTTAATATACATTTTCATGGATTAAAACACCACTGCTGTACTAGGCAAACTCAACCGCACACATTCATCTAACTTTTGAGAAACTCAAAATTGTCACCCCAAAAAACCCAAAGGGGTACCCCTTATATATTTTTTGTGTCGGAAAAATATGTATTTCAGATCTTCTCGAAACTCTGGATTCTGATAAGGGGTACTGAATCGTAGACAGTAGTGCAAGTGTGGTGGTCCTAGAGCCTTCCAGAGCTGAACAGGAGCCAAAAACATAAAGACATGCCTCTTCCCAATTATTGAGCACGGCCAAAAAAAACAGTCCGCAGACATAGTCTTTATAGATGATATTTCACATTTAATATACATTTTCATGGATTAAAACACCACTGCTGTACTAGGCAAACTCAACCGCACACATTCATCTAACTTTTGAGAAACTCAAAATTGTCACCCCAAAAAACCCAAAGGGGTACCCCTTATATATTTTTTTGTCGGAAAAACATGTATTTCAGATCTTCTCGAAACTCTGGATACTGAAAGGGGGCACTGAGACGTAGACAGTAGTGCAAGTGTGGTGGACCTAGAGCCTTCCAGAGCTGAACAGGAGCCAAAAACATAAAGACATGCCTCTTCCCAATTATTGAGCGCCGCCAGATAACCGGTCCGCAGACATAGTGGTATAGATGATATTTCACATTTAATATACATTTTCAGGGATTAAAACACATCTGCTGTACTATGCAAACTCAACCGCACACATTCATCTAACTTTTGAGAAACTCAAAATTGTCACCCCAAAAAACCCAAAGGGGTACCCCTTATATATTTTTTGTGTCGGAAAAACATGCATTTCAGATCTTCTCAAACCTCTGGATTCTGATAGGGGGCACTGAGACGTAGACAGTAGTGCAAGTGTGGTGGTCCTAGAGCCTTCCAGAGCTGAACAGGAGCCAAAAACATAAAGACATGCCTCTTTCCAATTATTGAGCACCGCCAAAAAAACTGTCCACAGACATAGTCTTTATAGATGATATTTCACATTTAATATACATTTTCATGGATTAAAACACCACTGCTGTACTAGGCAAACTCAACCGCACACATTCATCTAACTTTTGAGAAACTCAAAATTGTCACCCCAAAAAACCCAAAGGGGTACCCCTTATATATTTTTTGTGTCGGAAAAACATGTGTTTCAGATCTTCTCGAAACTCTGGATTCTGATAAGGGGCACTGAGACGTAGACAGTAGTGCAAGTGTGGTGGTCCTAGAGCCTTCCAGAGCTGAACAGGAGCCAAAAACATAAAGACATGCCTCTTCCCAATTATTGAGCACGGCCAAAAAAACCAGTCCGCAGACATAGTCTTTATAGATGATATTTCACATTTAATATACATTTTCATGGATTAAAACACCTCTGCTGTACTAGGCAAACTCAACCGCACACATTCATCTAACTTTTGAGAAACTCAAAATTGTCACCCCAAAAAACCCAAAGGGGTACCCCTTATATATTTTTTGTGTCGGAAAAATATGTATTTCAGATCTTCTCGAAACTCTGGATTCTGATAAGGGGCACTGAATCGTAGACAGTAGTGCAAGTGTGGTGGTCCTAGAGCCTTCCAGAGCTGAACAGGAGCCAAAAACATAAAGACATGCCTCTTCCCAATTATTGAGCACGGCCAAAAAAAACAGTCCGCAGACATAGTCTTTATAGATGATATTTCACATTTAATATACATTTTCATGGATTAAAACACCACTGCTGTACTAGGCAAACTCAACCGCACACATTCATCTAACTTTTGAGAAACTCAAAATTGTCACCCCAAAAAACCCAAAGGGGTACCCCTTATATATTTTTTTGTCGGAAAAACATGTATTTCAGATCTTCTCGAAACTCTGGATACTGAAAGGGGGCACTGAGACGTAGACAGTAGTGCAAGTGTGGTGGACCTAGAGCCTTCCAGAGCTGAACAGGAGCCAAAAACATAAAGACATGCCTCTTCCCAATTATTGAGCGCCGCCAGATAACCTGTCCGCAGACATAGTGGTATAGATGATATTTCACATTTAATATACATTTTCAGGGATTAAAACACATCTGCTGTACTATGCAAACTCAACCGCACACATTCATCTAACTTTTGAGAAACTCAAAATTGTCACCCCAAAAAACCCAAAGGGGTACCCCTTATATATTTTTTGTGTCGGAAAAACATGCATTTCAGATCTTCTCAAACCTCTGGATTCTGATAGGGGGCACTGAGACGTAGACAGTAGTGCAAGTGTGGTGGTCCTAGAGCCTTCCAGAGCTGAACAGGAGCCAAAAACATAAAGACATGCCTCTTTCCAATTATTGAGCACCGCCAAAAAAACTGTCCACAGACATAGTCTTTATAGATGATATTTCACATTTAATATACATTTTCATGGATTAAAACACCACTGCTGTACTAGGCAAACTCAACCGCACACATTCATCTAACTTTTGAGAAACTCAAAATTGTCACCCCAAAAAACCCAAAGGGGTACCCCTTATATATTTTTTGTGTCGGAAAAACATGTATTTCAGATCTTCTCGAAACTCTGGATTCTGAAAGGGGGCACTGAGACGTAGACAGTAGTGCAAGTGTGGTGGTCCTAGAGCCTTCCAGAGCTGAACAGGAGCCAAAAACATAAAGACATGCCTCTTCCCAATTATTGAGCGCCGCCAGATAACCGGTCCGCAGACATAGTGGTAGAGATGATATTTCACATTTAATATACATTTTTCAGGGATTAAAACACCTCTGCTGTACTAGGCAAACTCAACCGCACACATTCATCTAACTTTTGAGAAACTCAAAATTGTCACCCCAAAAAACCCAAAGGGGTACCCCTTATATATTTTTTGTGTCGGAAAAACATGCATTTCAGATCTTCTCAAAACTCTGGATTCTGATAGGGGGCACTGAGACGTAGACAGTAGTGCAAGTGTGGTGGTCCTAAAGCCTTCCAGAGCTGAACAGAAGCCAAAAACATAAAGACATGCCTCTTTCCAATTATTGAGCACCGCCAAAAAAAACAGTCCGCAGACATAGTCTTTATAGATGATATTTCACATTTAATATACATTTTCATGGATTAAAACACCACTGCTGTACTAGGCAAACTCAACCGCACACATTCATCTAACTTTTGAGAAACTCAAAATTGTCACCCCAAAAAACCCAAAGGGGTACCCCTTATATATTTTTTTGTCGGAAAAACATGTATTTCAGATCTTCTCGAAACTCTGGATACTGAAAGGGGGCACTGAGACGTAGACAGTAGTGCAAGTGTGGTGGACCTAGAGCCTTCCAGAGCTGAACAGGAGCCAAAAACATAAAGACATGCCTCTTCCCAATTATTGAGCGCCGCCAGATAACCGGTCCGCAGACATAGTGGTATAGATGATATTTCACATTTAATATACATTTTCAGGGATTAAAACACCTCTGCTGTACTATGCAAACTCAACCGCACACATTCATCTAACTTTTGAGAAACTCAAAATTGTCACCCCAAAAAACCCAAAGGGGTACCCCTTATATATTTTTTGTGTCGGATAAACATGCATTTCAGATCTTCTCAAACCTCTGGATTCTGATAGGGGGCACTGAGACGTAGACAGTAGTGCAAGTGTGGTGGTCCTAGAGCCTTCCAGAGCTGAACAGGAGCCAAAAACATAAAGACATGCCTCTTTCCAATTATTGAGCACCGCCAAAAAAACTGTCCGCAGACATAGTCTTTATAGATGATATTTCACATTTAATATACATTTTCATGGATTAAAACACCACTGCTGTACTAGGCAAACTCAACCGCACACATTCATCTAACTTTTGAGAAACTCAAAATTGTCACCCCAAAAAACCCAAAGGGGTACCCCTTATATATTTTTTGTGTCGGAAAAACATGTGTTTCAGATCTTCTCGAAACTCTGGATTCTGATAAGGGGCACTGAGACGTAGACAGTAGTGCAAGTGTGGCGGTCCTAGAGCCTTCCAGAGCTGAACAGGAGCCAAAAACATAAAGACATGCCTCTTCCCAATTATTGAGCACGGCCAAAAAAACCAGTCCGCAGACATAGTCTTTATAGATGATATTTCACATTTAATATACATTTTCATGGATTAAAACACCACTGCTGTACTAGGCAAACTCAACCGCACACATTCATCTAACTTTTGAGAAACTCAAAATTGTCACCCCAAAAAACCCAAAGGGGTACCCCTTATATATTTTTTGTGTCGGAAAAACATGTATTTCAGATCTTCTCGAAACTCTGGATTCTGAAAGGGGGCACTGAGACGTAGACAGTAGTGCAAGTGTGGTGGTCCTAGAGCCTTCCAGAGCTGAACAGGAGCCAAAAACATAAAGACATGCCTCTTCCCAATTATTGAGCGCCGCCAGATAACCGGTCCGCAGACATAGTGGTATAGATGATATTTCACATTTAATATACATTTTCATGGATTAAAACACCACTGCTGTACTAGGCAAACTCAACCGCACACATTCATCTAACTTTTGAGAAACTCAAAATTGTCACCCCAAAAAACCCAAAGGGGTACCCCTTATATATTTTTTGTGTCGGAAAAAAATGTATTTCAGATCTTCTCGAAACTCTGGATTCTGATAAGGGGCACTGAGACGTAGACAGTAGTGCAAGTGTGGTGGTCCTAGAGCCTTCCAGAGCTGAACAGGAGCCAAAAACATAAAGACATGCCTCTTCCCAATTATTGAGCACCGCCAAATAACCGGTCCGCAGACATAGTCTTTATAGATGATATTTCACATTTAATATACATTTTCATGGATTAAAACACCACTGCTGTACTAGGCAAACTAAACCACACACATTCATCTAACTTTTGCGTAATATGAGTGCTTAATTTGCATAGAAAACGCAGTGTCCATGGGCCCCTTATTTGGGTGCCACTGCATAAATTGGAAATGGGATGACTTTGTGTTTCGGCTCCTGTTCAGCTCCTGAGGGCTCTAGGGCCACCAGACTTTTGCTCCAGTGTACGCTTCCGTGCCCCCTATGGGAATCCAGAGATTCGAGAAGATCAGAGAAACTCAAAATTGTTACGCCAAAAAACCCAAAGGGGTACCCCTTATATATTTTTTGTGTCGGAAAAATATGTATTTCAGATCTTCTCGAAACTCTGGATTCTGATAAGGGGCACTGAGACGTAGACAGTAGTGCAAGTGTGGTGGTCCTAGAGCCTTCCAGAGCTGAACAGGAGCCAAAAACATAAAGACATGCCTCTTCCCAATTATTGAGCACGGCCAAAAAAAAACAGTCCGCAGACATAGTCTTTATAGATGATATTTCACATTTAATATACATTTTCATGGATTAAAACACCACTGCTGTACTAGGCAAACTCAACCGCACACATTCATCTAACTTTTGAGTAATATGAGTGCTTAATTTGCATAGAAAAAGCAATGTCCATGTGCCCCTTATTTGGGCGCCACTGCATAAATTGGAAATGGGATGACTTTGTGTTTCGGCTCCTGTTCAGCTCCTGAGGGCTCTAGGGCCACCAGACTTGCGCTCCAGTGTACGCTTCTGTGCCCCCTATGGTAATCCAGAGATTCGAGAAGATCATAGAAACTCAAAATTGTCACGCCAAAAAACCCAAAGGGGTACCCCTTATATATTTTTTGTGTCGGAAAAACATGTATTTCAGATCTTCTCGAAACTCTGGATTCTGAAAGGGGGCACTGAGACGTAGACAGTAGTGCCAGTGTGGTGGTCCTAGAGCCTTCCAGAGCTGAACAGGAGCCAAAAACATAAAGACATGCCTCTTCCCAATTATTGAGCGCCGCCAGATAACCGGTCCGCAGACATAGTGGTAGAGATGATATTTCACATTTAATATACATTTTCATGGATTAAAACACCACTGCTGTACTAGGCAAACTCAACCGCACACATTCATCTAACTTTTGAGAAACTCAAAATTGTCACAACAAAAAACCCAAAGGGGTACCCCTTATATATTTTTTTGTCGGAAAAAACATGTATTTCAGATCTTCTCGAAACTCTGGATACTGAAAGGGGGCACTGAGACGTAGACAGTAGTGCAAGTGTGGTGGACCTAGAGCCTTCCAGAGCTGAACAGGAGCCAAAAACATAAAGACATGCCTCTTCCCAATTATTGAGCGCCGCCAGATAACCGGTCCGCAGACATAGTGGTATAGATGATATTTCACATTTAATATACATTTTCAGGGATTAAAACACCTCTGCTGTACTATGCAAACTCAACCGCACACATTCATCTAACTTTTGAGAAACTCAAAATTGTCACCCCAAAAAACCCAAAGGGGTACCCCTTATATATTTTTTGTGTCGGAAAAACATGCATTTCAGATCTTCTCAAACCTCTGGATTCTGATAGGGGGCACTGAGACGTAGACAGTAGTGCAAGTGTGGTGGTCCTAGAGCCTTCCAGAGCTGAACAGGAGCCAAAAACATAAAGACATGCCTCTTTCCAATTATTGAGCACCGCCAAAAAAACTGTCCGCAGACATAGTCTTTATAGATGATATTTCACATTTAATATACATTTTCATGGATTAAAACACCACTGCTGTACTAGGCAAACTCAACCGCACACATTCATCTAACTTTTGAGAAACTCAAAATTGTCACCCCAAAAAACCCAAAGGGGTACCCCTTATATATTTTTTGTGTCGGAAAAACATGTGTTTCAGATCTTCTCGAAACTCTGGATTCTGATAAGGGGCACTGAGACGTAGACAGTAGTGCAAGTGTGGTGGTCCTAGAGCCTTCCAGAGCTGAACAGGAGCCAAAAACATAAAGACATGCCTCTTCCCAATTATTGAGCACGGCCAAAAAAACCAGTCCGCAGACATAGTCTTTATAGATGATATTTCACATTTAATATACATTTTCATGGATTAAAACACCACTGCTGTACTAGGCAAACTCAACCGCACACATTCATCTAACTTTTGAGAAACTCAAAATTGTCACCCCAAAAAACCCAAAGGGGTACCCCTTATATATTTTTTGTGTCGGAAAAACATATATTTCAGATCTTCTCGAAACTCTGGATTCTGATAAGGGGCACTGAGACATAGACAGTATTGCAAGTGTGGTGGTCCTAGAGCCTTCCAGAGCTGCACAGGAGCCAAAAACATAAAGACATGCCTCTTCCCAATTATTGAGCGCCGCCAGATAACCGGTCCGCAGACATAGTGGTATACATGATATTTCACATTTAATATACATTTTCAGGGATTAAAACACCTCTGCTGTACTAGGCAAACTCAACCGCACACTTTCATCTAACTTTTGAGAAACTCAAAATTGTCACCCCAAAAAACCCAAAGGGGTACCCCTTATATATTTTTTGTGTCGGAAAAACATGTATTTCAGATCTTCTCGAAACTCTGGATTCTGATAAGGGGCACTGAGACATAGACAGTAGTGCAAGTGTGGTGGTCCTAGAGCCTTCCAGAGCTGCACAGGAGCCAAAAACATAAAGACATGCCTCTTCCCAATTATTGAGCACCGCCAAAAAAACTGTCCGCAGACATAGTCTTTATAGATGATATTTCACATTTAATATACTTTTCATGGATTAAAACACCACTGCTGTACTAGGCAAACTCAACCGCACACATTCATCTAACTTTTGAGAAACTCAAAATTGTCACCCCAAAAAACCCAAAGGGGTACCCCTTATATATTTTTTGTGTCGGAAAAATATGTATTTCAGATCTTCTCGAAACTCTGGATTCTGATAAGGGGCACTGAGACGTAGACAGTAGTGCAAGTGTGGTGGTCCTAGAGCCTTCCAGAGCTGAACAAGAGCCAAAAACATAAAGACATGCCTCTTCCCAATTATTGAGCACGGCCAAAAAAAGCAGTCCGCAGACATAGTCTTTATAGATGATATTTCACATTTAATATACATTTTCATGGATTAAAACACCACTGCTGTACTAGGTAAACTCAACCGCACACATTCATCTAACTTTTGAGTAATATGAGTGCTTAATTTGCATAGAAAAAGCAATGTCCATGGGCCCCTTATTTGGGCGCCACTGCATAAATTGGAAATGGGATGACTTTGTGTTTCGGCTCCTGTTCAGCTCCTGAGGGCTCTAGGGCCACCAGACTTGCGCTCCAGTGTACGCTTCTGTGACCCCTAAGGGAATCCAGAGATTCGAGAAGATCAGAGAAACTCAAAATTGTCACGCCAAAAAACCCAAAGGGGTACCCCTTATATATTTTTTGTGTCGGAAAAACATGTATTTCAGATCTTCTCGAAACTCTGGATTCTGATCGGGGGCACTGAGACGTAGACAGTAGTGCAAGTGTGGTGGTCCTAGAGCCTTCCAGAGCTGAACAGGAGCCAAAAACATAAAGACATGCCTCTTCCCAATTATTGAGCGCCGCCAGATAACCTGTCCGCAGACATAGTGGTATAGATGATATTTCACATTTAATATACATTTTCATGGATTAAAACACCTCTGCTGTACTAGGCAAACTCAACCGCACACATTCATCTAACTTTTGAGAAACTCAAAATTGTCACCCCAAAAAACCCATAGGGGTACCCCTTATATATTTTTTGTGTCGGAAAAACATGTATTTCAGATCTTCTCGAAACTCTGGATTCTGATAAGGGGCACTGAGACATAGACAGTACTGCAAGTGTGGTGGTCCTAGAGCCTTCCAGAGCTGCACAGGAGCCAAAAACATAAAGACATGCCTCTTCCCAATTATTGAGCGCCGCCAGATAACCGGTCCGCAGACATAGTGGTATACATGATATTTCACATTTAATATACATTTTCAGGGATTAAAACACCTCTGCTGTACTAGGCAAACTCAACCGCACACATTCATCTAACTTTTGAGAAACTCAAAATTGTCACCCCAAAAAACCCAAAGGGGTACCCCTTATTTATTTTTGTGTCGGAAAAACATGCATTTCAGATCTTCTCAAAACTCTGGATTCCGATAGGGGGCACTGAGACGTAGACAGTCGTGCAAGTGTGGTGGTCCTAGAGCCTTCCAGAGCTGAACAGAAGCCAAAAACATAAAGACATGCCTCTTTCCAATTATTGAGCACCGCCAAAAAAAACAGTCCGCAGACATAGTCTTTATAGATGATATTTCACATTTAATATACATTTTCATGGATTAAAACACCACTGCTGTACTAGGCAAACTCAACCGCACACATTCATCTAACTTTTGAGAAACTCAAAATTGTCACCCCAAAAAACCCAAAGGGGTACCCCTTATATATTTTTTTGTCGGAAAAACATGTATTTCAGATCTTCTCGAAACTCTGGATACTGAAAGGGGGCACTGAGACGTAGACAGTAGTGCAAGTGTGGTGGACCTAGAGCCTTCCAGAGCTGAACAGGAGCCAAAAACATAAAGACATGCCTCTTTCCAATTATTGAGCACCGCCAAAAAAACTGTCCGCAGACATAGTCTTTATAGATGATATTTCACATTTAATATACATTTTCATGGATTAAAACACCACTGCTGTACTAGGCAAACTCAACCGCACACATTCATCTAACTTTTGAGAAACTCAAAATTGTCACCCCAAAAAACCCAAAGGGGTACCCCTTATATATTTTTTGTGTCGGAAAAACATGTGTTTCAGATCTTCTCGAAACTCTGGATTCTGATAAGGGGCACTGAGACGTAGACAGTAGTGCAAGTGTGGTGGTCCTAGAGCCTTCCAGAGCTGAACAGGAGCCAAAAACATAAAGACATGCCTCTTCCCAATTATTGAGCACGGCCAAAAAAACCAGTCCGCAGACATAGTCTTTATAGATGATATTTCACATTTAATATACATTTTCATGGATTAAAACACCACTGCTGTACTAGGCAAACTCAACCGCACACATTCATCTAACTTTTGAGAAACTCAAAATTGTCACCCCCAAAAACCCAAAGGGGTACCCCTTATATATTTTTTGTGTCGGAAAAACATGTATTTCAGATCTTCTCGAAACTCTGGATTCTGAAAGGGGGCACTGAGACGTAGACAGTAGTGCAAGTGTGGTGGTCCTAGAGCCTTCCAGAGCTGAACAGGAGCCAAAAACATAAAGACATGCCTCTTCCCAATTATTGAGCGCCGCCAGATAACCGGTCCGCAGACATAGTGGTATAGATGATATTTCACATTTAATATACATTTTCAGGGATTAAAACACCTCTGCTGTACTAGGCAAACTCAACCGCACACATTCATCTAACTTTTGAGAAACTCAAAATTGTCACCCCAAAAAACCCAAAGGGGTACCCCTTATATATTTTTTGTGTCGGAAAAACATGTATTTCAGATCTTCTCGAAACTCTGGATTCTGATAAGGAGCACTGAGACATAGACAGTAGTGCAAGTGTGGTGGTCCTAGAGCCTTCCAGAGCTGCACAGGAGCCAAAAACATAAAGACATGCCTCTTCCCAATTATTGAGCGCCGCCAGATAACCGGTCCGCAGACATAGTGGTATAGATGATATTTCACATTTAATATACATTTTCAGGGATTAAAACACCTCTGCTGTACTAGGCAAACTCAACCGCACACATTCATCTAACTTTTGAGAAACTCAAAATTGTCACCCCAAAAAACCCAAAGGGGTACCCCTTATATATTTTTTGTGTCGGAAAAAAATGTATTTCAGATCTTCTCGAAACTCTGGATTCTGATAAGGGGCACTGAGACGTAGACAGTAGTGCAAGTGTGGTGGTCCTAGAGCCTTCCAGAGCTGAACAGGAGCCAAAAACATAAAGACATGCCTCTTCCCAATTATTGAGCACCGCCAAATAACCGGTCCGCAGACATAGTCTTTATAGATGATATTTCACATTTAATATACATTTTCATGGATTAAAACACCACTGCTGTACTAGGCAAACTAAACCACACACATTCATCTAACTTTTGAGAAACTCAAAATTGTCACCCCAAAAAACCCAAAGGGGTACCCCTTATATATTTTTTGTGTCGGAAAAACATGTATTTCAGATCTTCTCGAAACTCCGGATTCTGATAAGGGGCACTGAGACATAGACAGTAGTGCAAGTGTGGTGGTCCTAGAGCCTTCCAGAGCTGCACAGGAGCCAAAAACATAAAGACATGCCTCTTCCCAATTATTGAGCACCGCCAAAAAAACTGTCCGCAGACATAGTCTTTATAGATGATATTTCACATTTAATATACTTTTCATGGATTAAAACACCACTGCTGTACTAGGCAAACTCAACCGCACACATTCATCTAACTTTTGAGAAACTCAAAATTGTCACCCCAAAAAACCCAAAGGGGTACCCCTTATATATTTTTTGTGTCGGAAAAATATGTATTTCAGATCTTCTCGAAACTCTGGATTCTGATAAGGGGCACTGAGACGTAGACAGTAGTGCAAGTGTGGTGGTCCTAGAGCCTTCCAGAGCTGAACAAGAGCCAAAAACATAAAGACATGCCTCTTCCCAATTATTGAGCACGGCCAAAAAAAGCAGTCCGCAGACATAGTCTTTATAGATGATATTTCACATTTAATATACATTTTCATGGATTAAAACACCACTGCTGTACTTGGTAAACTCAACCGCACACATTCATCTAACTTTTGAGTAATATGAGTGCTTAATTTGCATAGAAAAAGCAATGTCCATGGGCCCCTTATTTGGGCGCCACTGCATAAATTGGAAATGGGATGACTTTGTGTTTCGGCTCCTGTTCAGCTCCTGAGGGCTCTAGGGCCACCAGACTTGCGCTCCAGTGTACGCTTCTGTGCCCCCTAAGGGAATCCAGAGATTCGAGAAGATCAGAGAAACTCAAAATTGTCACGCCAAAAAACCCAAAGGGGTACCCCTTATATATTTTTTGTGTCGGAAAAACATGTATTTCAGATCTTCTCGAAACTCTGGATTCTGATCGGGGGCACTGAGACGTAGACAGTAGTGCAAGTGTGGTGGTCCTAGAGCCTTCCAGAGCTGAACAGGAGCCAAAAACATAAAGACATGCCTCTTCCCAATTATTGAGCGCCGCCAGATAACCTGTCCGCAGACATAGTGGTATAGATGATATTTCACATTTAATATACATTTTCATGGATTAAAACACCTCTGCTGTACTAGGCAAACTCAACCGCACACATTCATCTAACTTTTGAGAAACTCAAAATTGTCACCCCAAAAAACCCATAGGGGTACCCCTTATATATTTTTTGTGTCGGAAAAACATGTATTTCAGATCTTCTCGAAACTCTGGATTCTGATAAGGGGCACTGAGACATAGACAGTACTGCAAGTGTGGTGGTCCTAGAGCCTTCCAGAGCTGCACAGGAGCCAAAAACATAAAGACATGCCTCTTCCCAATTATTGAGCGCCGCCAGATAACCGGTCCGCAGACATAGTGGTATAGATGATATTTCACATTTAATATACATTTTCAGGGATTAAAACACCTCTGCTGTACTATGCAAACTCAACCGCACACATTCATCTAACTTTTGAGAAACTCAAAATTGTCACCCCAAAAAACCCAAAGGGGTACCCCTTATATATTTTTTGTGTCGGAAAAACATGCATTTCAGATCTTCTCAAACCTCTGGATTCTGATAGGGGGCACTGAGACGTAGACAGTAGTGCAAGTGTGGTGGTCCTAGAGCCTTCCAGAGCTGAACAGGAGCCAAAAACATAAAGACATGCCTCTTTCCAATTATTGAGCACCGCCAAAAAAACTGTCCGCAGACATAGTCTTTATAGATGATATTTCACATTTAATATAACTTTTCATGGATTAAAACACCACTGCTGTACTAGGCAAACTCAACCGCACACATTCATCTAACTTTTGAGAAACTCAAAATTGTCACCCCAAAAAACCCAAAGGGGTACCCCTTATTTATTTTTGTGTCGGAAAAACATGCATTTCAGATCTTCTCAAAACTCTGGATTCCGATAGGGGGCACTGAGACGTAGACAGTCGTGCAAGTGTGGTGGTCCTAGAGCCTTCCAGAGCTGAACAGAAGCCAAAAACATAAAGACATGCCTCTTTCCAATTATTGAGCACCGCCAAAAAAAACAGTCCGCAGACATAGTCTTTATAGATGATATTTCACATTTAATATACATTTTCATGGATTAAAACACCACTGCTGTACTAGGCAAACTCAACCGCACACATTCATCTAACTTTTGAGAAACTCAAAATTGTCACCCCAAAAAACCCAAAGGGGTACCCCTTATATATTTTTTTGTCGGAAAAACATGTATTTCAGATCTTCTCGAAACTCTGGATACTGAAAGGGGGCACTGAGACGTAGACAGTAGTGCAAGTGTGGTGGACCTAGAGCCTTCCAGAGCTGAACAGGAGCCAAAAACATAAAGACATGCCTCTTCCCAATTATTGAGCGCCGCCAGATAACCGGTCCGCAGACATAGTGGTATAGATGATATTTCACATTTAACATACATTTTCAGGGATTAAAACACCTCTGCTGTACTATGCAAACTCAACCGCACACATTCATCTAACTTTTGAGAAACTCAAAATTGTCACCCCAAAAAACCCAAAGGGGTACCCCTTATATATTTTTTGTGTCGGAAAAACATGCATTTCAGATCTTCTCAAACCTATGGATTCTGATAGGGGGCACTGAGACGTAGACAGTAGTGCAAGTGTGGTGGTCCTAGAGCCTTCCAGAGCTGAACAGGAGCCAAAAACATAAAGACATGCCTCTTTCCAATTATTGAGCACCGCCAAAAAAACTGTCCGCAGACATAGTCTTTATAGATGATATTTCACATTTAATATACATTTTCATGGATTAAAACACCACTGCTGTACTAGGCAAACTCAACCGCACACATTCATCTAACTTTTGAGAAACTCAAAATTGTCACCCCAAAAAACCCAAAGGGGTACCCCTTATATATTTTTTGTGTCGGAAAAACATGTGTTTCAGATCTTCTCGAAACTCTGGATTCTGATAAGGGGCACTGAGACGTAGACAGTAGTGCAAGTGTGGTGGTCCTAGAGCCTTCCAGAGCTGAACAGGAGCCAAAAACATAAAGACATGCCTCTTCCCAATTATTGAGCACGGCCAAAAAAACCAGTCCGCAGACATAGTCTTTATAGATGATATTTCACATTTAATATACATTTTCATGGATTAAAACACCACTGCTGTACTAGGCAAACTCAACCGCACACATTCATCTAACTTTTGAGAAACTCAAAATTGTCACCCCCAAAAACCCAAAGGGGTACCCCTTATATATTTTTTGTGTCGGAAAAACATGTATTTCAGATCTTCTCGAAACTCTGGATTCTGAAAGGGGGCACTGAGACGTAGACAGTAGTGCAAGTGTGGTGGTCCTAGAGCCTTCCAGAGCTGAACAGGAGCCAAAAACATAAAGACATGCCTCTTCCCAATTATTGAGCGCCGCCAGATAACCGGTCCGCAGACATAGTGGTATAGATGATATTTCACATTTAATATACATTTTCAGGGATTAAAACACCTCTGCTGTACTAGGCAAACTCAACCGCACACATTCATCTAACTTTTGAGAAACTCTAAATTGTCACCCCAAAAAACCCAAAGGGGTACCCCTTATATATTTTTTGTGTCGGAAAAACATGTATTTCAGATCTTCTCGAAACTCTGGATTCTGATAAGGGGCACTGAGACATAGACAGTAGTGCAAGTGTGGTGGTCCTAGGGCCTTCCAGAGCTGCACAGGAGCCAAAAACATAAAGACATGCCTCTTCCCAATTATTGAGCGCCGCCAGATAACCGGTCCGCAGACATAGTGGTATAGATGATATTTCACATTTAATATACATTTTCAGGGATTAAAACACCTCTGCTGTACTAGGCAAACTCAACCGCACACATTCATCTAACTTTTGAGAAACTCAAAATTGTCACCCCAAAAAACCCAAAGGGGTACCCCTTATATATTTTTTGTGTCGGAAAAACATGCATTTCAGATCTTCTCAAACCTATGGATTCTGATAGGGGGCACTGAGACGTAGACAGTAGTGCAAGTGTGGTGGTCCTAGAGCCTTCCAGAGCTGAACAGGAGCCAAAAACATAAAGACATGCCTCTTTCCAATTATTGAGCACCGCCAAAAAAACTGTCCGCAGACATAGTCTTTATAGATGATATTTCACATTTAATATACATTTTCATGGATTAAAACACCACTGCTGTACTAGGCAAACTCAACCGCACACATTCATCTAACTTTTGAGAAACTCAAAATTGTCACCCCAAAAAACCCAAAGGGGTACCCCTTATATATTTTTTGTGTCGGAAAAACATGTGTTTCAGATCTTCTCGAAACTATGGATTCTGATAAGGGGCACTGAGACGTAGACAGTAGTGCAAGTGTGGTGGTCCTAGAGCCTTCCAGAGCTGAACAGGAGCCAAAAACATAAAGACATGCCTCTTCCCAATTATTGAGCACGGCCAAAAAAACCAGTCCGCAGACATAGTCTTTATAGATGATATTTCACATTTAATATACATTTTCATGGATTAAAACACCACTGCTGTACTAGGCAAACTCAACCGCACACATTCATCTAACTTTTGAGAAACTCAAAATTGTCACCCCCAAAAACCCAAAGGGGTACCCCTTATATATTTTTTGTGTCGGAAAAACATGTATTTCAGATCTTCTCGAAACTCTGGATTCTGAAAGGGGGCACTGAGACGTAGACAGTAGTGCAAGTGTGGTGGTCCTAGAGCCTTCCAGAGCTGAACAGGAGCCAAAAACATAAAGACATGCCTCTTCCCAATTATTGAGCGCCGCCAGATAACCGGTCCGCAGACATAGTGGTATAGATGATATTTCACATTTAATATACATTTTCAGGGATTAAAACACCTCTGCTGTACTAGGCAAACTCAACCGCACACATTCATCTAACTTTTGAGAAACTCTAAATTGTCACCCCAAAAAACCCAAAGGGGTACCCCTTATATATTTTTTGTGTCGGAAAAACATGTATTTCAGATCTTCTCGAAACTCTGGATTCTGATAAGGGGCACTGAGACATAGACAGTAGTGCAAGTGTGGTGGTCCTAGAGCCTTCCAGAGCTGCACAGGAGCCAAAAACATAAAGACATGCCTCTTCCCAATTATTGAGCGCCGCCAGATAACCGGTCCGCAGACATAGTGGTATAGATGATATTTCACATTTAATATACATTTTCAGGGATTAAAACACCTCTGCTGTACTAGGCAAACTCAACCGCACACATTCATCTAACTTTTGAGAAACTCAAAATTGTCACCCCAAAAAACCCAAAGGGGTACCCCTTATATATTTTTTGTGTCGGAAAAACATGCATTTCAGATCTTCTCAAACCTATGGATTCTGATAGGGGGCACTGAGACGTAGACAGTAGTGCAAGTGTGGTGGTCCTAGAGCCTTCCAGAGCTGAACAGGAGCCAAAAACATAAAGACATGCCTCTTCCCAATTATTGAGCGCCGCCAGATAACCGGTCCGCAGACATAGTGGTATAGATGATATTTCACATTTAATATACATTTTCAGGGATTAAAACACCTCTGCTGTACTAGGCAAACTCAACCGCACACATTCATCTAACTTTTGAGAAACTCTAAATTGTCACCCCAAAAAACCCAAAGGGGTACCCCTTATATATTTTTTGTGTCGGAAAAACATGTATTTCAGATCTTCTCGAAACTCTGGATTCTGATAAGGGGCACTGAGACATAGACAGTAGTGCAAGTGTGGTGGTCCTAGAGCCTTCCAGAGCTGCACAGGAGCCAAAAACATAAAGACATGCCTCTTCCCAATTATTGAGCGCCGCCAGATAACCGGTCCGCAGACATAGTGGTATAGATGATATTTCACATTTAATATACATTTTCAGGGATTAAAACACCTCTGCTGTACTAGGCAAACTCAACCGCACACATTCATCTAACTTTTGAGAAACTCAAAATTGTCACCCCAAAAAACCCAAAGGGGTACCCCTTATATATTTTTTGTGTCGGAAAAACATGCATTTCAGATCTTCTCAAACCTCTGGATTCTGATAGGGGGCACTGAGACGTAGACAGTAGTGCAAGTGTGGTGGTCCTAGAGCCTTCCAGAGCTGAACAGGAGCCAAAAACATAAAGACATGCCTCTTCCCAATTATTGAGCACGGCCAAAAAAACCAGTCCGCAGACATAGTCTTTATAGATGATATTTCACATTTAATATACATTTTCATGGATTAAAACACCACTGCTGTACTAGGCAAACTCAACCGCACACATTCATCTAACTTTTGAGAAACTCAAAATTGTCACCCCAAAAAACCCAAAGGGGTACCCCTTATATATTTTTTGTGTCGGAAAAAAAATGTATTTCAGATCTTCTCGAAACTCTGGATTCTGATAAGGGGCACTGAGACGTAGACAGTAGTGCAAGTGTGGTGGTCCTAGAGCCTTCCAGAGCTGAACAGGAGCCAAAAACATAAAGACATGCCTCTTCCCAATTATTGAGCACCGCCAAATAACCGGTCCGCAGACATAGTCTTTATAGATGATATTTCACATTTAATATACATTTTCATGGATTAAAACACCACTGCTGTACTAGGCAAACTAAACCACACACATTCATCTAACTTTTGCGTAATATAAGTGCTTAATTTGCATAGAAAACGCAGTGTCCATGGGCCCCTTATTTGGGTGCCACTGCATAAATTGGAAATGGGATGACTTTGTGTTTCGGCTCCTGTTCAGCTCCTGAGGGCTCTAGGGCCACCAGACTTTCGCTCCAGTGTACGCTTCCGTGCCCCCTATGGGAATCCAGAGATTCGAGAAGATCAGAGAAACTCAAAATTGTCACGCCAAAAAACCCAAAGGGGTACGTACCCCTTATATATTTTTTTGTCGGAAAAACATGTATTTCAGATCTTCTCGAAACTCTGGATTCTGATCGGGGGCACTGAGACGTAGACAGTAGTGCAAGTGTGGTGGTCCTAGAGCCTTCCAGAGCTGAACAGGAGCCAAAAACATAAAGACATGCCTCTTCCCAATTATTGAGCGCCGCCAGATAACCGGTCCGCAGACATAGTGGTAGAGATGATATTTCACATTTAATATACATTTTCAGGGATTAAAACACCTCTGCTGTACTAGGCAAACTCAACCGCACACATTCATCTAACTTTTGAGAAACTCAAAATTGTCACCCCAAAAAACCCAAAGTGGTACCCCTTATATATTTTTTGTGTCGGAAAAACATGTATTTCAGATCTTCTCGAAACTCTGGATTCTGATAAGGGGCACTGAGACATAGACAGTAGTGCAAGTGTTGTGGTCCTAGAGCCTTCCAGAGCTGCACAGGAGCCAAAAACATAAAGACATGCCTCTTCCCAATTATTGAGCACCGCCAAAAAAACTGTCCGCAGACATAGTCTTTATAGATGATATTTCACATTTAATATACTTTTCATGGATTAAAACACCACTGCTGTACTAGGCAAACTCAACCGCACACATTCATCTAACTTTTGAGAAACTCAAAATTGTCACCCCAAAAAACCCAAAGGGGTACCCCTTATATATTTTTTGTGTCGGAAGAATATGTATTTCAGATCTTCTCGAAACTCTGGATTCTGATAAGGGGCACTGAGACGTAGACAGTAGTGCAAGTGTGGTGGTCCTAGAGCCTTCCAGAGCTGAACAAGAGCCAAAAACATAAAGACATGCCTCTTCCCAATTATTGAGCACGGCCAAAAAAAGCAGTCCGCAGACATAGTCTTTATAGATGATATTTCACATTTAATATACATTTTCATGGATTAAAACACCACTGCTGTACTAGGTAAACTCAACCGCACACATTCATCTAACTTTTGAGTAATATGAGTGCTTAATTTGCATAGAAAAAGCAATGTCCATGGGCCCCTTATTTGGGCGCCACTGCATAAATTGGAAATGGGATGACTTTGTGTTTCGGCTCCTGTTCAGCTCCTGAGGGCTCTAGGGCCACCAGACTTGCGCTCCAGTGTACGCTTCTGTGCCCCCTATGGGAATCCAGAGATTCGAGAAGATCAGAGAAACTCAAAATTGTCACGCCAAAAAACCCAAAGGGGTACCCCTTATATATTTTTTGTGTCGGAAAAACATGTATTTCAGATCTTCTCGAAACTCTGGATTCTGAAAGGGGGCACTGAGACGTAGACAGTAGTGCAAGTGTGGTGGTCCTAGAGCCTTCCAGAGCTGAACAGGAGCCAAAAACATAAAGACATGCCTCTTTCCAATTATTGAGCACCGCCAAAAAAAACAGTCCGCAGACATAGTCTTTATAGATGATATTTCACATTTAATATACATTTTCATGGATTAAAACACCACTGCTGTACTAGGCAAACTCAACCGCACACATTCATCTAACTTTTGAGAAACTCAAAATTGTCACCCCAAAAAACCCAAAGGGGTACCCCTTATATATTTTTTTGTCGGAAAAACATGTATTTCAGATCTTCTCGAAACTCTGGATACTGAAAGGGGGCACTGAGACGTAGACAGTAGTGCAAGTGTGGTGGACCTAGAGCCTTCCAGAGCTGAACAGGAGCCAAAAACATAAAGACATGCCTCTTCCCAATTATTGAGCGCCGCCAGATAACCGGTCCGCAGACATAGTGGTATAGATGATATTTCACATTTAATATACATTTTCAGGGATTAAAACACCTCTGCTGTACTAGGCAAACTCAACCGCACACATTCATCTAACTTTTGAGAAACTCAAAATTGTCACCCCAAAAAACCCAAAGGGGTACCCCTTATATATTTTTTGTGTCGGAAAAACATGCATTTCAGATCTTCTCAAAACTCTGGATTCTGATAGGGGGCACTGAGACGTAGACAGTAGTGCAAGTGTGGTGGTCCTAGAGCCTTCCAGAGCTGAACAGGAGCCAAAAACATAAAGACATGCCTCTTTCCAATTATTGAGCACCGCCAAAAAAACTGTCCGCAGACATAGTCTTTATAGATGATATTTCACATTTAATATACATTTTCATGGATTAAAACACCACTGCTGTACTAGGCAAACTCAACCGCACACATTCATCTAACTTTTGAGAAACTCAAAATTGTCACCCCAAAAAACCCAAAGTGGTACCCCTTATATATTTTTTGTGTCGGAAAAACATGTATTTCAGATCTTCTCGAAACTCTGGATTCTGATAAGGGGCACTGAGACATAGACAGTAGTGCAAGTGTGGTGGTCCTAGAGCCTTCCAGAGCTGCACAGGAGCCAAAAACATAAAGACATGCCTCTTCCCAATTATTGAGCACCGCCAAAAAAACTGTCCGCAGACATAGTCTTTATAGATGATATTTCACATTTAATATACTTTTCATGGATTAAAACACCACTGCTGTACTAGGCAAACTCAACCGCACACATTCATCTAACTTTTGAGAAACTCAAAATTGTCACCCCAAAAAACCCAAAGGGGTACCCCTTATATATTTTTTGTGTCGGAAGAATATGTATTTCAGATCTTCTCGAAACTCTGGATTCTGATAAGGGGCACTGAGACGTAGACAGTAGTGCAAGTGTGGTGGTCCTAGAGCCTTCCAGAGCTGAACAAGAGCCAAAAACATAAAGACATGCCTCTTCCCAATTATTGAGCACGGCCAAAAAAAGCAGTCCGCAGACATAGTCTTTATAGATGATATTTCACATTTAATATACATTTTCATGGATTAAAACACCACTGCTGTACTAGGTAAACTCAACCGCACACATTCATCTAACTTTTGAGTAATATGAGTGCTTAATTTGCATAGAAAAAGCAATGTCCATGGGCCCCTTATTTGGGCGCCACTGCATAAATTGGAAATGGGATGACTTTGTGTTTCGGCTCCTGTTCAGCTCCTCAGGGCTCTAGGGCCACCAGACTTGCGCTCCAGTGTACGCTTCTGTGCCCCCTATGGGAATCCAGAGATTCGAGAAGATCAGAGAAACTCAAAATTGTCACACCAAAAAACCCAAAGGGGTACCCCTTATATATTTTTTTGTCGGAAAAACATGCATTTCAGATCTTCTCGAAACTCTGGATTCTGATCGGGGGCACTGAGACGTAGACAGTAGTGCAAGTGTGGTGGTCCTAGAGCCTTCCAGAGCTGAACAGGAGCCAAAAACATAAAGACATGCCTCTTCCCAATTATTGAGCGCCGCCAGATAACCGGTCCGCAGACATAGTGGTATACATGATATTTCACATTTAATATACATTTTCAGGGATTAAAACACCTCTGCTGTACTAGGCAAACTCAACCGCACACATTCATCTAACTTTTGAGAAACTCAAAATTGTCACCCCAAAAAACCCAAAGGGGTACCCCTTATATATTTTTTGTGTCGGAAAAACATGCATTTCAGATCTTCTCAAAACTATGGATTCTGATAGGGGGCACTGAGACGTAGACAGTAGTGCAAGTGTGGTGGTCCTAGAGCCTTCCAGAGCTGAACAGGAGCCAAAAACATAAAGACATGCCTCTTTCCAATTATTGAGCACCGCCAAAAAAACTGTCCGCAGACATAGTCTTTATAGATGATATTTCACATTTAATATACATTTTCATGGATTAAAACACCACTGCTGTACTAGGCAAACTCAACCGCACACATTCATCTAACTTTTGAGAAACTCAAAATTGTCACCCCAAAAAACCCAAAGTGGTACCCCTTATATATTTTTTGTGTCGGAAAAACATGTATTTCAGATCTTCTCGAAACTCTGGATTCTGATAAGGGGCACTGAGACATAGACAGTAGTGCAAGTGTGGTGGTCCTAGAGCCTTCCAGAGCTGCACAGGAGCCAAAAACATAAAGACATGCCTCTTCCCAATTATTGAGCACCGCCAAAAAAACTGTCCGCAGACATAGTCTTTATAGATGATATTTCACATTTAATATACTTTTCATGGATTAAAACACCACTGCTGTACTAGGCAAACTCAACCGCACACATTCATCTAACTTTTGAGAAACTCAAAATTGTCACCCCAAAAAACCCAAAGGGGTACCCCTTATATATTTTTTGTGTCGGAAAAATATGTATTTCAGATCTTCTCGAAACTCTGGATTCTGATAAGGGGCACTGAGACGTAGACAGTAGTGCAAGTGTGGTGGTCCTAGAGCCTTCCAGAGCTGAACAAGAGCCAAAAACATAAAGACATGCCTCTTCCCAATTATTGAGCACGGCCAAAAAAAGCAGTCCGCAGACATAGTCTTTATAGATGATATTTCACATTTAATATACATTTTCATGGATTAAAACACCACTGCTGTACTAGGTAAACTCAACCGCACACATTCATCTAACTTTTGAGTAATATGAGTGCTTAATTTGCATAGAAAAAGCAATGTCCATGGGCCCCTTATTTGGGCGCCACTGCATAAATTGGAAATGGAATGACTTTGTGTTTCGGCTCCTGTTCAGCTCCTGAGGGCTCTAGGGCCACCAGACTTGCGCTCCAGTGTACGCTTCTGTGCCCCCTATGGGAATCCAGAGATTCGAGAAGATCAGAGAAACTCAAAATTGTCACGCCAAAAAACCCAAAGGGGTACCCCTTATATATTTTTTGTGTCGGAAAAACATGTATTTCAGATCTTCTCGAAACTCTGGATTCTGAAAGGGGGCACTGAGACGTAGACAGTAGTGCAAGTGTGGTGGTCCTAGAGCCTTCCAGAGCTGAACAGGAGCCAAAAACATAAAGACATGCCTCTTCCCAATTATTGAGCGCCGCCAGATAACCGGTCCGCAGACATAGTGGTAGAGATGATATTTCACATTTAATATACATTTTTCAGGGATTAAAACACCTCTGCTGTACTAGGCAAACTCAACCGCACACATTCATCTAACTTTTGAGAAACTCAAAATTGTCACCCCAAAAAACCCAAAGGGGTACCCCTTATATATTTTTTGTGTCGGAAAAACATGCATTTCAGATCTTCTCAAAACTCTGGATTCTGATAGGGGGCACTGAGACGTAGACAGTAGTGCAAGTGTGGTGGTCCTAGAGCCTTCCAGAGCTGAACAGAAGCCAAAAACATAAAGACATGCCTCTTTCCAATTATTGAGCACCGCCAAAAAAAACAGTCCGCAGACATAGTCTTTATAGATGATATTTCACATTTAATATACATTTTCATGGATTAAAACACCACTGCTGTACTAGGCAAACTCAACCGCACACATTCATCTAACTTTTGAGAAACTCAAAATTGTCACCCCAAAAAACCCAAAGGGGTACCCCTTATATATTTTTTTGTCGGAAAAACATGTATTTCAGATCTTCTCGAAACTCTGGATACTGAAAGGGGGCACTGAGACGTAGACAGTAGTGCAAGTGTGTTGGACCTAGAGCCTTCCAGAGCTGAACAGGAGCCAAAAACATAAAGACATGCCTCTTCCCAATTATTGAGCGCCGCCAGATAACCGGTCCGCAGACATAGTGGTATAGATGATATTTCACATTTAATATACATTTTCAGGGATTAAAACACCTCTGCTGTACTAGGCAAACTCAACCGCACACATTCATCTAACTTTTGAGAAACTCAAAATTGTCACCCCAAAAAACCCAAAGGGGTACCCCTTATATATTTTTGTGTCGGAAAAACATGCATTTCAGATCTTCTCAAAACTCTGGATTCTGATAGGGGGCACTGAGACGTAGACAGTAGTGCAAGTGTGGTGGTCCTAGAGCCTTCCAGAGCTGCACAGGAGCCAAAAACATAAAGACATGCCTCTTCCCAATTATTGAGCACCGCCAAAAAAACTGTCCGCAGACATAGTCTTTATAGATGATATTTCACATTTAATATACTTTTCATGGATTAAAACACCACTGCTGTACTAGGCAAACTCAACCGCACACATTCATCTAACTTTTGAGAAACTCAAAATTGTCACCCCAAAAAACCCAAAGGGGTACCCCTTATATATTTTTTGTGTCGGAAGAATATGTATTTCAGATCTTCTCGAAACTCTGGATTCTGATAAGGGGCACTGAGACGTAGACAGTAGTGCAAGTGTGGTGGTCCTAGAGCCTTCCAGAGCTGAACAAGAGCCAAAAACATAAAGACATGCCTCTTCCCAATTATTGAGCACGGCCAAAAAAAGCAGTCCGCAGACATAGTCTTTATAGATGATATTTCACATTTAATATACATTTTCATGGATTAAAACACCACTGCTGTACTAGGTAAACTCAACCGCACACATTCATCTAACTTTTGAGTAATATGAGTGCTTAATTTGCATAGAAAAAGCAATGTCCATGGGCCCCTTATTTGGGCGCCACTGCATAAATTGGAAATGGGATGACTTTGTGTTTCGGCTCCTGTTCAGCTCCTGAGGGCTCTAGGGCCACCAGACTTGCGCTCCAGTGTACGCTTCTGTGCCCCCTATGGGAATCCAGAGATTCGAGAAGATCAGAGAAACTCAAAATTGTCACACCAAAAAACCCAAAGGGGTACCCCTTATATATTTTTTGTGTCGGAAAAACATGTATTTCAGATCTTCTCGAAACTCTGGATTCTGAAAGGGGGCACTGAGACGTAGACAGTAGTGCAAGTGTGGTGGTCCTAGAGCCTTCCAGAGCTGAACAGGAGCCAAAAACATAAAGACATGCCTCTTCCCAATTATTGAGCGCCGCCAGATAACCGGTCCGCAGACATAGTGGTAGAGATGATATTTCACATTTAATATACATTTTTCAGGGATTAAAACACCTCTGCTGTACTAGGCAAACTCAACCGCACACATTCATCTAACTTTTGAGAAACTCAAAATTGTCACCCCAAAAAACCCAAAGGGGTACCCCTTATATATTTTTTGTGTCGGAAAAACATGCATTTCAGATCTTCTCAAAACTCTGGATTCTGATAGGGGGCACTGAGACGTAGACAGTAGTGCAAGTGTGGTGGTCCTAGAGCCTTCCAGAGCTGAACAGAAGCCAAAAACATAAAGACATGCCTCTTTCCAATTATTGAGCACCGCCAAAAAAAACAGTCCGCAGACATAGTCTTTATAGATGATATTTCACATTTAATATACATTTTCATGGATTAAAACACCACTGCTGTACTAGGCAAACTCAACCGCACACATTCATCTAACTTTTGAGAAACTCAAAATTGTCACCCCAAAAAACCCAAAGGGGTACCCCTTATATATTTTTTTGTCGGAAAAACATGTATTTCAGATCTTCTCGAAACTCTGGATACTGAAAGGGGGCACTGAGACGTAGACAGTAGTGCAAGTGTGTTGGACCTAGAGCCTTCCAGAGCTGAACAGGAGCCAAAAACATAAAGACATGCCTCTTCCCAATTATTGAGCGCCGCCAGATAACCGGTCCGCAGACATAGTGGTATAGATGATATTTCACATTTAATATACATTTTCAGGGATTAAAACACCTCTGCTGTACTAGGCAAACTCAACCGCACACATTCATCTAACTTTTGAGAAACTCAAAATTGTCACCCCAAAAAACCCAAAGGGGTACCCCTTATATATTTTTTGTGTCGGAAAAACATGCATTTCAGATCTTCTCAAAACTCTGGATTCTGATAGGGGGCACTGAGACGTAGACAGTAGTGCAAGTGTGGTGGTCCTAGAGCCTTCCAGAGCTGAAGAGGAGCCAAAAACATAAAGACATGCCTCTTTCCAATTATTGAGCACCGCCAAAAAAACTGTCCGCAGACATAGTCTTTATAGATGGTATTTCACATTTAATATACATTTTCATGGATTAAAACACCACTGCTGTACTAGGCAAACTCAACCGCACACATTCATCTAACTTTTGAGAAACTCAAAATTGTCACCCCAAAAAACCCAAAGTGGTACCCCTTATATATTTTTTGTGTCGGAAAAACATGTATTTCAGATCTTCTCGAAACTCTGGATTCTGATAAGGGGCACTGAGACATAGACAGTAGTGCAAGTGTGGTGGTCCTAGAGCCTTCCAGAGCTGCACAGGAGCCAAAAACATAAAGACATGCCTCTTCCCAATTATTGAGCACCGCCAAAAAAACTGTCCGCAGACATAGTCTTTATAGATGATATTTCACATTTAATATACTTTTCATGGATTAAAACATCACTGCTGTACTAGGCAAACTCAACCGCACACATTCATCTAACTTTTGAGAAACTCAAAATTGTCACCCCAAAAAACCCAAAGGGGTACCCCTTATATATTTTTTGTGTCGGAAGAATATGTATTTCAGATCTTCTCGAAACTCTGGATTCTGATAAGGGGCACTGAGACGTAGACAGTAGTGCAAGTGTGGTGGTCCTAGAGCCTTCCAGAGCTGAACAAGAGCCAAAAACATAAAGACATGCCTCTTCCCAATTATTGAGCACGGCCAAAAAAAGCAGTCCGCAGACATAGTCTTTATAGATGATATTTCACATTTAATATACATTTTCATGGATTAAAACACCACTGCTGTACTAGGTAAACTCAACCGCACACATTCATCTAACTTTTGAGTAATATGAGTGCTTAATTTGCATAGAAAAAGCAATGTCCATGGGCCCCTTATTTGGGCGCCACTGCATAAATTGGAAATGGAAGGACTTTGTGTTTCGGCTCCTGTTCAGCTCCTGAGGGCTCTAGGGCCACCAGACTTGCGCTCCAGTGTACGCTTCTGTGCCCCCTATGGGAATCCAGAGATTCGAGAAGATCAGAGAAACTCAAAATTGTCACGCCAAAATACCCAAAGGGGTACCCCTTATATATTTTTTGTGTCGGAAAAACATGTATTTCAGATCTTCTCGAAACTCTGGATTCTGAAAGGGGGCACTGAGACGTAGACAGTAGTGCAAGTGTGGTGGTCCTAGAGCCTTCCAGAGCTGAACAGGAGCCAAAAACATAAAGACATGCCTCTTCCCAATTATTGAGCGCCGCCAGATAACCGGTCCGCAGACATAGTGGTAGAGATGATATTTCACATTTAATATACATTTTTCAGGGATTAAAACACCTCTGCTGTACTAGGCAAACTCAACCGCACACATTCATCTAACTTTTGAGAAACTCAAAATTGTCACCCCAAAAAACCCAAAGGGGTACCCCTTATATATTTTTTGTGTCGGAAAAACATGCATTTCAGATCTTCTCAAAACTCTGGATTCTGATAGGGGGCACTGAGACGTAGACAGTAGTGCAAGTGTGGTGGTCCTAGAGCCTTCCAGAGCTGAACAGAAGCCAAAAACATAAAGACATGCCTCTTTCCAATTATTGAGCACCGCCAAAAAAAACAGTCCGCAGACATAGTCTTTATAGATGATATTTCACATTTAATACACATTTTCATGGATTAAAACACCACTGCTGTACTAGGCAAACTCAACCGCACACATTCATCTAACTTTTGAGAAACTCAAAATTGTCACCCCAAAAAACCCAAAGGGGTACCCCTTATATATTTTTTTGTCGGAAAAACATGTATTTCAGATCTTCTCGAAACTCTGGATACTGAAAGGGGGCACTGAGACGTAGACAGTAGTGCAAGTGTGGTGGACCTAGAGCCTTCCAGAGCTGAACAGGAGCCAAAAACATAAAGACATGCCTCTTCCCAATTATTGAGCGCCGCCAGATAACCGGTCCGCAGACATAGTGGTATAGATGATATTTCACATTTAATATACATTTTCAGGGATTAAAACACCTCTGCTGTACTATGCAAACTCAACCGCACACATTCATCTAACTTTTGAGAAACTCAAAATTGTCACCCCAAAAAACCCAAAGGGGTACCCCTTATATATTTTTTGTGTCGGAAAAACATGCATTTCAGATCTTCTCAAACCTCTGGATTCTGATAGGGGGCACTGAGACTTAGACAGTAGTGCAAGTGTGGTGGTCCTAGAGCCTTCCAGAGCTGAACAGGAGCCAAAAACATAAAGACATGCCTCTTTCCAATTATTGAGCACCGCCAAAAAAACTGTCCGCAGACATAGTCTTTATAGATGATATTTCACATTTAATATACATTTTCATGGATTAAAACACCACTGCTGTACTAGGCAAACTCAACCGCACACATTCATCTAACTTTTGAGAAACTCAAAATTGTCACCCCAAAAAACCCAAAGGGGTACCCCTTATATATTTTTTGTGTCGGAAAAACATGTGTTTCAGATCTTCTCGAAACTCTGGATTCTGATAAGGGGCACTGAGACGTAGACAGTAGTGCAAGTGTGGTGGTCCTAGAGCCTTCCAGAGCTGAACAGGAGCCAAAAACATAAAGACATGCCTCTTCCCAATTATTGAGCACGGCCAAAAAAACCAGTCCGCAGACATAGTCTTTATAGATGATATTTCACATTTAATATACATTTTCATGGATTAAAACACCACTGCTGTACTAGGCAAACTCAACCGCACACATTCATCTAACTTTTGAGAAACTCAAAATTGTCACCCCAAAAAACCCAAAGGGGTACCCCTTATATATTTTTTGTGTCGGAAAAACATGTATTTCAGATCTTCTCGAAACTCTGGATTCTGAAAGGGGGCACTGAGACGTAGACAGTAGTGCAAGTGTGGTGGTCCTAGAGCCTTCCAGAGCTGAACAGGAGCCAAAAACATAAAGACATGCCTCTTCCCAATTATTGAGCGCCGCCAGATAACCGGTCCGCAGACATAGTGGTATAGATGATATTTCACATTTAATATACATTTTCAGGGATTAAAACACCTCTGCTGTACTAGGCAAACTCAACCGCACACATTCATCTAACTTTTGAGAAACTCGAAATTGTCACCCCAAAAAACCCAAAGGGGTACCCCTTATATATTTTTTGTGTCGGAAAAACATGTATTTCAGATCTTCTCGAAACTCTGGATTCTGATAAGGGGCACTGAGACATAGACAGTAGTGCAAGTGTGGTGGTCCTAGAGCCTTCCAGAGCTGCACAGGAGCCAAAAACATAAAGACATGCCTCTTCCCAATTATTGAGCGCCGCCAGATAACCGGTCCGCAGACATAGTGGTATAGATGATATTTCACATTTAATATACATTTTCAGGGATTAAAACACCTCTGCTGTACTAGGCAAACTCAACCGCACACATTCATCTAACTTTTGAGAAACTCAAAATTGTCACCCCAAAAAACCCAAAGGGGTACCCCTTATATATTTTTTGTGTCGGAAAAACATGCATTTCAGATCTTCTCGAAACTCTGGATTCTGATAGGGGGCACTGAGACGTAGACAGTAGTGCAAGTGTGGTGGTCCTAGAGCCTTCCAGAGCTGAACAGGAGCCAAAAACATAAAGACATGCCTCTTCCCAATTATTGAGCACCGCCAAATAACCGGTCCGCAGACATAGTCTTTATAGATGATATTTCACATTTAATATACATTTTCATGGATTAAAACACCACTGCTGTACTAGGCAAACTAAACCACACACATTCATCTAACTTTTGCGTAATATAAGTGCTTAATTTGCATAGAAAACGCAGTGTCCATGGGCCCCTTATTTGGGTGCCACTGCATAAATTGGAAATGGGATGACTTTGTGTTTCGGATCCTGTTCAGCTCCTGAGGGCTCTAGGGCCACCAGACTTTCGCTCCAGTGTACGCTTCCGTGCCCCCTATGGGAATCCAGAGATTCGAGAAGATCAGAGAAACTCAAAATTGTCACGCCAAAAAACCCAAAGGGGTACTACCCCTTATATATTTTTTGTGTCGGAAAAACATGTATTTCAGATCTTCTCGAAACTCTGGATTCTGATAAGGGGCACTGAGACATAGACAGTAGTGCAAGTGTGGTGGTCCTAGAGCCTTCCAGAGCTGCACAGGAGCCAAAAACATAAAGACATGCCTCTTCCCAATTATTGAGCGCCGCCAGATAACCGGTCCGCAGACATAGTGGTATAGATGATATTTCACATTTAATATACATTTTCAGGGATTAAAACACCTCTGCTGTACTAGGCAAACTCAATCGCACACATTCATCTAACTTTTGAGAAACTCAAAATTGTCACCCCAAAAAACCCAAAGGGGTACCCCTTATATATTTTTTGTGTCGGAAAAACATGCATTTCAGATCTTCTCGAAACTCTGGATTCTGATAGGGGGCACTGAGACGTAGACAGTAGTGCAAGTGTGGTGGTCCTAGAGCCTTCCAGAGCTGAACAGGAGCCAAAAACATAAAGAAATGCCTCTTTCCAATTATTGAGCACCGCCAAAAAAACTGTCCGCAGACATAGTCTTTATAGATGATATTTCACATTTAATATACATTTTCATGGATTAAAACACCACTGCTGTACTAGGCAAACTCAACCGCACACATTCATCTAACTTTTGAGAAACTCAAAATTGTCACCCCAAAAAACCCAAAGGGGTACCCCTTATATATTTTTTGTGTCGGAAAAAAATGTATTTCAGATCTTCTCGAAACTCTGGATTCTGATAAGGGGCACTGAGACGTAGACAGTAGTGCAAGTGTGGTGGTCCTAGAGCCTTCCAGAGCTGAACAGGAGCCAAAAACATAAAGACATGCCTCTTCCCAATTATTGAGCACCGCCAAATAACCGGTCCGCAGACAATCTTTATAGATGATATTTCACATTTAATATACATTTTCATGGATTAAAACACCACTGCTGTACTAGGCGAACTAAACCACACACATTCATCTAACTTTTGCGTAATATAAGTGCTTAATTTGCATAGAAAACGCAGTGTCCATGGGCCCCTTATTTGGGTGCCACTGCATAAATTGGAAATGGGATGACTTTGTGTTTCGGCTCCTGTTCAGCTCCTGAGGGCTCTAGGTCCACCAGACTTTCGCTCCAGTGTACGCTTCCGTGCCCCCTATGGGAATCCAGAGATTCGAGAAGATCAGAGAAACTCAAAATTGTCACGCCAAAAAACCCAAAGGGGTACGTACCCCTTATATTTTTTTTTGTCGGAAAAACATGTATTTCAGATCTTCTTGAAACTCTGGATTCTGATAAGGGGCACTGAGACGTAGACAGTAGTGCAAGTGTGGTGGTCCTAGAGCCTTCCAGAGCTGAACAAGAGCCAAAAACATAAAGACATGCCTCTTCCCAATTATTGAGCACGGCCAAAAAAACCAGTCCGCAGACATAGTCTTTATAGATGATATTTCACATTTAATATACATTTTCATGGATTAAAACACCACTGCTGTACTAGGCAAACTCAACCGCACACATTCATCTAACTTTTGAGAAACTCAAAATTGTCACCCCAAAAAACCCAAAGGGGTACCCCTTATATATTTTTTTGTCGGAAAAATATGTATTTCAGATCTTCTCGAAACTCTGGATTCTGAAAGGGGGCACTGAGACGTAGACAGTAGTGCAAGTGTGGTGGACCTAGAGCCTTCCAGAGCTGAACAGGAGCCAAAAACATAAAGACATGCCTTTTGCCAATTATTGAGCGCCGCCAGATAACCGGTCCGCAGACATAGTTGTATAGATGATATTTCACATTTAATATACATTTTCAGGGATTAAAACACCTCTGCTGTACTAGGCAAACTCAACCGCACACATTCATCTAACTTTTGAGTAATATGAGTGCTTAATTTGCATAGAAAAAGCAGTGTCCATGGGCCCCTTATTTGGGCGCCACTGCATAAATTGGAAATGGGATGACTTTGCGTTTCGGCTCCTGTTCAGCTCCTGAGGGCTCTAGGGCCACCAGACTTGCGCTTCAGTGTACGCTTCCGTGCCCCCTATGGGAATCCAGAGATTCGAGAAGATCAGAGAAACTCAAAATTGTCACGCCAAAAAACCCAAAGGGGTACGTACCCCTTATATATTTTTTTGTCGGAAAAACATGTATTTCAGATTTTCTCGAAACTCTGGATTCTGATCGGGGGCACTGAGACGTAGACAGTAGTGCAAGTGTGGTGGTCCTAGAGCCTTCCAGAGCTGAACAGGAGCCAAAAACATAAAGACATGCCTCTTCCCAATTATTGAGCGCCGCCAGATAACCGGTCCGCAGACATAGTGGTATAGATGATATTTCACATTTAATATACATTTTCAGGGATTAAAACACCTCTGCTGTACTAGGCAAACTCAACCGCACACATTCATCTAACTTTTGAGAAACTCAAAATTGTCACCCCAAAAAACCCAAAGGGGTACCCCTTATATATTTTTTGTGTCGGAAAAACATGTATTTCAGATCTTCTCGAAACTCTGGATTCTGATAGGGGGCACTGAGACGTAGACAGTAGTGAAAGTGTGGTGGTCCTAGAGCCTTCCAGAGCTGAACAAGAGCCAAAAACATAAAGACATGCCTCTTCCCAATTATTGAGCACGGCCAAAAAAACCAGTCCGCAGACATAGTCTTTATAGATGATATTTCACATTTAATATACATTTTCATGGATTAAAACACCACTGCTGTACTAGGCAAACTCAACCGCACACATTCATCTAACTTTTGAGTAATATGAGTGCTTAATTTGCATAGAAAAAGCAGTGTCCATGGGCCCCTTATTTGGGCGCCACTGCATAAATTGGAAATGGGATGACTTTGTGTTTCGGCTCCTGTTCAGCTCCTGAGGGCTCTAGGGCCACCAGACTTGCGCTCCAGTGTACGCTTCCGTGCCCCCTATGGGAATCCAGAGATTCGAGAAGATCAGAGAAACTCAAAATTGTCACGCCAAAAAACCCAAAGGGGTACGTACCCCTTATATATTTTTTTGTCGGAAAAACATGTATTTCAGATCTTCTCGAAACTCTGGATTCTGATCGGGGGCACTGAGACGTAGACAGTAGTGCAAGTGTGGTGGTCCTAGAGCCTTCCAGAGCTGAACAGGAGCCAAAAACATAAAGACATGCCTCTTCCCAATTATTGAGCGCCGCCAGATAACCGGTCGGCAGACATAGTGGTATACATGATATTTCACATTTAATATACATTTTCAGGGATTAAAACACCTCTGCTGTACTAGGCAAACTCAACCGCACACATTCATCTAACTTTTGAGAAACTCAAAATTGTCACCCCAAAAAACCCAAAGGGGTACCCCTTATATATTTTTTGTGTCGGAAAAACATGCATTTCAGATCTTCTCAAAACTATGGATTCTGATAGGGGGCACTGAGACGTAGACAGTAGTGCAAGTGTGGTGGTCCTAGAGCCTTCCAGAGCTGAACAGGAGCCAAAAACATAAAGACATGCCTCTTTCCAATTATTGAGCGCCGCCAGATAACCGGTCCGCAGACATAGTGGTATAGATGATATTTCACATTTAATATACATTTTCAGGGATTAAAACACCTCTGCTGTACTAGGCAAACTCAACCGCACACATTCATCTAACTTTTGAGAAACTCAAAATTGTCACCCCAAAAAACCCAAAGGGGTACCCCTTATATATTTTTTGTGTCGGAAAAACCTGCATTTCAGATCTTCTCAAAACTCTGGATTCTGATAGGGGGCACTGAGACGTAGACAGTAGTGCAAGTGTGGTGGTCCTAGAGCCTTCCAGAGCTGAACAGGAGCCAAAAACATAAAGACATGCCTCTTTCCAATTATTGAGCACCGCCAAAAAAACTGTCCGCAGACATAGTCTTTATAGATGATATTTCACATTTAATATACATTTTCATGGATTAAAACACCACTGCTGTACTAGGCAAACTCAACCGCACACATTCATCTAACTTTTGAGAAACTCAAAATTGTCACCCCAAAAAACCCAAAGGGGTACCCCTTATATATTTTTTGTGTCGGAAAAACATGTATTTCAGATCTTCTCGAAACTCTGGATTCTGATAAGGGGCACTGAGACGTAGACAGTAGTGCAAGTGTGGTGGTCCTAGAGCCTTCCAGAGCTGAACAGGAGCCAAAAACATAAAGACATGCCTCTTCCCAATTATTGAGCACGGCCAAAAAAAACAGTCCGCAGACATAGTCTTTATAGATGATATTTCACATTTAATATACATTTTCATGGATTAAAACACCACTGCTGTACTAGGCAAACTCAACCGCACACGTTCATCTAACTTTTGAGAAACTCAAAATTGTCACCCCAAAAAACCCAAAGGGGTACCCCTTATATATTTTTTGTGTCGGAAAAACATGCATTTCAGATCTTCTCAAAACTATGGATTCTGATAGGGGGCACTGAGACGTAGACAGTAGTGCAAGTGTGGTGGTCCTAGAGCCTTCCAGAGCTGAACAGGAGCCAAAAACATAAAGACATGCCTCTTTCCAATTATTGAGCGCCGCCAGATAACCGGTCCGCAGACATAGTGGTATAGATGATATTTCACATTTAATATACATTTTCAGGGATTAAAACACCTCTGCTGTACTAGGCAAACTCAACCGCACACATTCATCTAACTTTTGAGAAACTCAAAATTGTCACCCCAAAAAACCCAAAGGGGTACCCCTTATATATTTTTTGTGTCGGAAAAACATGCATTTCAGATCTTCTCAAAACTCTGGATTCTGATAGAGGGCACTGAGACGTAGACAGTAGTGCAAGTGTGGTGGTCCTAGAGCCTTCCAGAGCTGAACAGGAGCCAAAAACATAAAGACATGCCTCTTCCCAATTATTGAGCACGGCCAAAAAAACCAGTCCGCAGACATAGTCTTTATAGATGATATTTCACATTTAATATACATTTTCATGGATTAAAACACCACTGCTGTACTAGGCAAACTCAACCGCATACATTCATCTAACTTTTGAGAAACTCAAAATTGTCACCCCAAAAAACCCAAAGGGGTACCCCTTATATATTTTTTGTGTCGGAAAAACATGTATTTCAGATCTTCTCAAAACTATGGATTCTGATAGGGGGCACTGAGACGTAGACAGTAGTGCAAGTGTGGTGGTCCTAGAGCCTTCCAGAGCTGAACAGGAGCCAAAAACATAAAGACATGCCTCTTTTCAATTATTGAGCACCGCCAAATAACCGGTCCGCAGACATAGTTTTTATAGATGATATTTCACATTTAATATACATTTTCATGGATTAAAACACCACTGCTGTACTAGGCAAACTCAACCGCACACATTCATCTAACTTTTGAGTAATATGAGTGCTTAATTTGCATAGAAAAAGCAGTGTCCATGGGCCCCTTATTTGGGTGCCACTGCATAAATTGGAAATGGGATGACTTTGTGTTTCGGCTCCTGTTCAGCTCCTGAGGGCTCTAGGGCCACCAGACTTGCGCTCCAGTGTACGCTTCCGTGCCCCCTATGGGAATCCAAAGATTCGAGAAGATCAGAGAAACTCAAAATTGTCACGCCAAATATATTTTTTGTGTCGGAAAAACATGTATTTCAGATCGTCTCGAAACTCTGGATTCTGATATGGGGCACTGAGACGTAGACAGTACTGCAAGTGTGGTGGTCCTAGAGCCTTCCAGAGCTGAACAGGAGCCAAAAACATAAAGACATGCCTCTTCCCAATTATTGAGCACCGTCAAATAACCGTTCCGCAGACATAGTTTTTATAAATGATATTTCACATTTAATATACATTTTCATGGATTAAAACACCACTGCTGTACTAGGCAAACTCAACCGCACACATTCATCTAACTTTTGAGAAACTCAAAATCGTCACCCCAAAAAACCCAAAGGGTTACCCCTTATATATTTTTTGTGTCGGAAAAACATGTATTTCAGATCTTCTCGAAACTCTGGATTCTGATAGGGGGCACTGAGACGTAGACAGTAGTGCAAGTGTGGTGGTCCTAGAGCCTTCCATAGCTGAACAGGAGCCAAAAACATAAAGACATGCCTCTTCCCAATTATTGAGCGTCGCCAGATAACCGGTCCGCAGACATAGTGGTATAGATGATATTTCACATTTAATATACATTTTCAGGGATTAAAACACCTCTGCTGTACTAGGCAAACTCAACCGCACACATTCATCTAACTTTTGAGAAACTCAAAATTGTCACCCCAAAAAACCCAAAGGGGTACTACCCCTTATATATTTTTTGTGTCGGAAAAACATGTATTTCAGATCTTCTCAAAACTCTGGATTCTGAAAGGGGGCACTGAGACGTAGACAGTAGTGCAAGTGTGGTGGTCCTAGAGCTTTCCAGAGCTGAACAGGAGCCAAAAACATAAAGACATGCCTCTTCCCAATTATTGAGCGCCGCCAGATAACCGGTCCGCAGACATAGTGGTATAGATGATATTTTTACATTTAATATACATTTTCAGGGATTAAAACACCTCTGCTGTACTAGGCAAACTCAACCGCACACATTCATCTAACTTTTGAGAAACTCAAAATTGTCACCCCAAAAAACCCAAAGGGGTACCCCTTATATATTTTTTGTGTCGGAAAAACATGTATTTCAGATCTTCTCGAAACTCTGGATTCTGATAGGGGGCACTGAGACGTAGACAGTAGTGCAAGTGTGGTGGTCCTAGAGCCTTCCAGAGCTGAACAGGAGCCAAAAACATAAAGACATGCCTCTTCCCAATTATTGAGCACCGCCAAATAACCGGTCCGCAGACATAGTCTTTATAGATGATATTTCACATTTAATATACATTTTCATGGATTAAAACACCACTGCTGTACTAGGCAAACTCAACCACACACATTCATCTAACTTTTGAGTAATATAAGTGCTTAATTTGCATAGAAAAAGCAGTGTCCATGGGCCACTTATTTGGGTGCCACTGCATAAATTGGAAATGGGATGACTTTGTGTTTCGGCTCCTGTTCAGCTCCTGAGGGCTCTAGGGCCACCAGACTTTCGCTCCAGTGTACGCTTCTGTGCCCCCTATGGGAATCCAGAGATTCGAGAAGATCAGAGAAACTCAAAATTGTCACGCCAAAAAACCCAAAGGGGTACCCCTTATATATTTTTTGTGTCGGAAAAACATGTATTTCAGATCTTCTCGAAACTCTGGATTCTGAAAGGGGGCACTGAGACGTAGACAGTAGTGCAAGTGTGGTGGTCCTAGAGCCTTCCAGAGCTGAACAGGAGCCAAAAACATAAAGACATGCCTCTTCCCAATTATTGAGCGCCGACAGATAACCGGTCCGCAGACATAGTGGTATAGATGATATTTCACATTTAATATACATTTTCAGGGATTAAAACACCTCTGCTGTACTAGGCAAACTCAACCGCACACATTCATCTAACTTTTGAGAAACTCAAAATTGTCACCCCAAAAAACCCAAAGGGGTACCCCTTATATATTTTTTGTGTCGGAAAAACATGTATTTCAGATCTTCTCGAAACTCTGGATTCTGATAAGGGGCACTGAGACCTAGACAGTAGTGCAAGTGTGGTGGTCCTAGAGCCTTCCAGAGCTGCACAGGAGCCAAAAACATAAAGACATGCCTCTTCCCAATTATTGAGCGCCGCCAGATAACCGGTCCGCAGACATAGGGGTATAGATGATATTTCACATTTAATATACATTTTCAGGGATTAAAACACCTCTGCTGTACTAGGCAAACTCAACCGCACACATTCATCTAACTTTTGAGAAACTCAAAATTGTCACCCCAAAAAACCCAAAGGGGTACCCCTTATATATTTTTTGTGTCGGAAAAACATGCATTTCAGATCTTCTCAAAACTCTGGATTCTGATAGGGGGCACTGAGACGTAGACAGTAGTGCAAGTGTGGTGGTCCTAGAGCCTTCCAGAGCTGAACAGGAGCCAAAAACATAAAGACATGCCTCTTTCCAATTATTGAGCACCGCCAAAAAAACTGTCCGCAGACATAGTCTTTATAGATGATATTTCACATTTAATATACATTTTCATGGATTAAAACACCACTGCTGTACTAGGCAAACTCAACCGCACACATTCATCTGACTTTTGAGAAACTCAAAATTGTCACCCCAAAAAACCCAAAGGGGTACCCCTTATATATTTTTTGTGTCGGAAAAACATGTATTTCAGATCTTCACGAAACTCTGGATTCTGAAAGGGGGCACTGAGACGTAGACAGTAGTGCAAGTGTGGTGGTCCTAGAGCTTTCCAGAGCTGAACAGGAGCCAAAAACATAAAGACATGCCTCTTCCCAATTATTGAGCGCCGCCAGATAACCGGTCCGCAGACATAGTGGTATAGATGATATTTCACATTTAATATACATTTTCAGGGATTAAAACACCTCTGCTGTACTAGGCAAACTCAACCGCACACATTCATCTAACTTTTGAGAAACTCAAAATTGTCACCCCAAAAAACCCAAAGGGGTACCCCTTATATATTTTTTGTATCGGAAAAACATGTATTTCAGATCTTCTCGAAACTCTGGATTCTGATAGGGGGCACTGAGACGTAGACAGTAGTGAAAGTGTGGTGGTCCTAGAGCCTTCCAGAGCTGAACAAGAGCCAAAAACATAAAGACATGCCTCTTCCCAATTATTGAGCACGGCCAAAAATACCAGTCCGCAGACATAGTCTTTATAGATGATATTTCACATTTAATATACATTTTCATGGATTAAAACACCACTGCTGTACTAGGCAAACTCAACCGCACACATTCATCTAACTTTTGAGTAATATGAGTGCTTAATTTGCATAGAAAAAGCAGTGTCCATGGGCCCCTTTTTTGGGTGCCACTGCATAAATTGGAAATGGGATGACTTTGTGTTTCGGCTCCTGTTCAGCTCCTGAGGGCTCTAGGGCCACCAGACTTGCGCTCCAGTGTACGCTTCCGTGCCCCCTATGGGAATCCAGAGATTCGAGAAGATCAGAGAAACTCAAAATTGTCACGCCAAAAAACCCAAAGGGGTACGTACCCCTTATATATTTTTTTGTCGGAAAAACATGCATTTCAGATCTTCTCGAAACTCTGGATTCTGATCGGGGGCACTGAGACGTAGACAGTAGTGCAAGTGTGGTGGTCCTAGAGCCTTCCAGAGCTGAACAGGAGCCAAAAACATAAAGACATGCCTCTTCCCAATTATTGAGCGCCGCCAGATAACCGGTCCGCAGACATAGTGGTATACATGATATTTCACATTTAATATACATTTTCAGGGATTAAAACACCTCTGCTGTACTAGGCAAACTCAACCGCACACATTCATCTAACTTTTGAGAAACTCAAAATTGTCACCCCAAAAAACCCAAAGGGGTACCCCTTATATATTTTTTGTGTCGGAAAAACATGTATTTCAGATCTTCACGAAACTCTGGATTCTGAAAGGGGGCACTGAGACGTAGACAGTAGTGCAAGTGTGGTGGTCCTAGAGCTTTCCAGAGCTGAACAGGAGCCAAAAACATAAAGACATGCCTCTTCCCAATTATTGAGCGCCGCCAGATAACCGGTCCGCAGACATAGTGGTATAGATGATATTTCACATTTAATATACATTTTCAGGGATTAAAACACCTCTGCTGTACTAGGCAAACTCAACCGCACACATTCATCTAACTTTTGAGAAACTCAAAATTGTCACCCCAAAAAACCCAAAGGGGTACCCCTTATATATTTTTTGTATCGGAAAAACATGTATTTCAGATCTTCTCGAAACTCTGGATTCTGATAGGGGGCACTGAGACGTAGACAGTAGTGAAAGTGTGGTGGTCCTAGAGCCTTCCAGAGCTGAACAAGAGCCAAAAACATAAAGACATGCCTCTTCCCAATTATTGAGCACGGCCAAAAATACCAGTCCGCAGACATAGTCTTTATAGATGATATTTCACATTTAATATACATTTTCATGGATTAAAACACCACTGCTGTACTAGGCAAACTCAACCGCACACATTCATCTAACTTTTGAGTAATATGAGTGCTTAATTTGCATAGAAAAAGCAGTGTCCATGGGCCCCTTTTTTGGGTGCCACTGCATAAATTGGAAATGGGATGACTTTGTGTTTCGGCTCCTGTTCAGCTCCTGAGGGCTCTAGGGCCACCAGACTTGCGCTCCAGTGTACGCTTCCGTGCCCCCTATGGGAATCCAGAGATTCGAGAAGATCAGAGAAACTCAAAATTGTCACGCCAAAAAACCCAAAGGGGTACGTACCCCTTATATATTTTTTTGTCGGAAAAACATGCATTTCAGATCTTCTCGAAACTCTGGATTCTGATCGGGGGCACTGAGACGTAGACAGTAGTGCAAGTGTGGTGGTCCTAGAGCCTTCCAGAGCTGAACAGGAGCCAAAAACATAAAGACATGCCTCTTCCCAATTATTGAGCGCCGCCAGATAACCGGTCCGCAGACATAGTGGTATACATGATATTTCACATTTAATATACATTTTCAGGGATTAAAACACCTCTGCTGTACTAGGCAAACTCAACCGCACACATTCATCTAACTTTTGAGAAACTCAAAATTGTCACCCCAAAAAACCCAAAGGGGTACCCCTTATATATTTTTTGTGTCGGAAAAACATGCATTTCAGATCTTCTCAAAACTATGGATTCTGATAGGGGGCACTGAGACGTAGACAGTAGTGCAAGTGTGGTGGTCCTAGAGCCTTCCAGAGCTGAACAGGAGCCAAAAACATAAAGACATGCCTCTTTCCAATTATTGAGCACCGCCAAAAAAACTGTCCGCAGACATAGTCTTTATAGATGATATTTCACATTTAATATACATTTTCATGGATTAAAACACCACTGCTGTACTAGGCAAACTCAACCGCACACATTCATCTAACTTTTGAGAAACTCAAAATTGTCACCCCAAAAAACCCAAAGGGGTACCCCTTATATATTTTTTGTGTCGGAAAAATATGTATTTCAGATCTTCTTGAAACTCTGGATTCTGATAAGGGGCACTGAGACGTAGACAGTAGTGCAAGTGTGGTGGTCCTAGAGCCTTCCAGAGCTGAACAAGAGCCAAAAACATAAAGACATGCCTCTTCCCAATTATTGAGCACGGCCAAAAAAACCAGTCCGCAGACATAGTCTTTATAGATGATATTTCACATTTAATATACATTTTCATGGATTAAAACACCACTGCTGTACTAGGCAAACTCAACCGCACACATTCATCTAACTTTTGAGAAACTCAAAATTGTCACCCCAAAAAACCCAAAGGGGTACCCCTTATATATTTTTTTGTCGGAAAAATATGTATTTCAGATCTTCTCGAAACTCTGGATTCTGAAAGGGGGCACTGAGACGTAGACAGTAGTGCAAGTGTGGTGGACCTAGAGCCTTCCAGAGCTGAACAGGAGCCAAAAACATAAAGACATGCCTTTTGCCAATTATTGAGCGCCGCCAGATAACCGGTCCGCAGACATAGTTGTATAGATGATATTTCACATTTAATATACATTTTCAGGGATTAAAACACCTCTGCTGTACTAGGCAAACTCAACCGCACACATTCATCTAACTTTTGAGAAACTCAAAATTGTCACCCCAAAAAACCCAAAGGGGTACCCCTTATATATTTTTTGTGTCGGAAAAACATGTATTTCAGATCTTCTCAAAACTCTGGATTCTGAAAGGGGGCACTGAGACGTAGACAGTAGTGCAAGTGTGGTGGTCCTAGAGCTTTCCAGAGCTGAACAGGAGCCAAAAACATAAAGACATGCCTCTTCCCAATTATTGAGCACCGCCAAATAACCGGTCCGCAGACATAGTCTTTATAGATGATATTTCACATTTAATATACATTTTCATGGATTAAAACACCACTGCTGTACTAGGCAAACTCAACCACACACATTCATCTAACTTTTGAGTAATATAAGTGCTTAATTTGCATAGAAAAAGCAGTGTCCATGGGCCACTTATTTGGGTGCCACTGCATAAATTGGAAATGGGATGACTTTGTGTTTCGGCTCCTGTTCAGCTCCTGAGGGCTCTAGGGCCACCAGACTTCCGCTCCAGTGTACGCTTCTGTGCCCCCTATGGGAATCCAGAGATTCGAGAAGATCAGAGAAACTCAAAATTGTCACGCCAAAAAACCCAAAGGGGTACCCCTTATATATTTTTTGTGTCGGAAAAACATGTATTTCAGATCTTCTCGAAACTCTGGATTCTGAAAGGGGGCACTGAGACGTAGACAGTAGTGCAAGTGTGGTGGTCCTAGAGCCTTCCAGAGCTGCACAGGAGCCAAAAACATAAAGACATGCCTCTTCCCAATTATTGAGCGCCGCCAGATAACCGGTCCGCAGACATAGGGGTATAGATGATATTTCACATTTAATATACATTTTCAGGGATTAAAACACCTCTGCTGTACTAGGCAAACTCAACCGCACACATTCATCTAACTTTTGAGAAACTCAAAATTGTCACCCCAAAAAACCCAAAGGGGTATCCCTTATATATTTTTTGTGTCGGAAAAACATGCATTTCAGATCTTCTCAAAACTCTGGATTCTGATAGGGGGCACTGAGACGTAGACAGTAGTGCAAGTGTGGTGGTCCTAGAGCCTTCCAGAGCTGAACAGGAGCCAAAAACATAAAGACATGCCTCTTTCCAATTATTGAGCACCGCCAAAAAAACTGTCCGCAGACATAGTCTTTATAGATGATATTTCACATTTAATATACATTTTCATGGATTAAAACACCACTGCTGTACTAGGCAAACTCAACCGCACACATTCATCTGACTTTTGAGAAACTCAAAATTGTCACCCCAAAAAACCCAAAGGGGTACCCCTTATATATTTTTTGTGTCGGAAAAACATGTATTTCAGATCTTCACGAAACTCTGGATTCTGAAAGGGGGCACTGAGACGTAGACAGTAGTGCAAGTGTGGTGGTCCTAGAGCTTTCCAGAGCTGAACAGGAGCCAAAAACATAAAGACATGCCTCTTCCCAATTATTGAGCGCCGCCAGATAACCGGTCCGCAGACATAGTGGTATAGATGATATTTCACATTTAATATACATTTTCAGGGATTAAAACACCTCTGCTGTACTAGGCAAACTCAACCGCACACATTCATCTAACTTTTGAGAAACTCAAAATTGTCACCCCAAAAAACCCAAAGGGGTACCCCTTATATATTTTTTGTATCGGAAAAACATGTATTTCAGATCTTCTCGAAACTCTGGATTCTGATAGGGGGCACTGAGACGTAGACAGTAGTGAAAGTGTGGTGGTCCTAGAGCCTTCCAGAGCTGAACAAGAGCCAAAAACATAAAGACATGCCTCTTCCCAATTATTGAGCACGGCCAAAAATACCAGTCCGCAGACATAGTCTTTATAGATGATATTTCACATTTAATATACATTTTCATGGATTAAAACACCACTGCTGTACTAGGCAAACTCAACCGCACACATTCATCTAACTTTTGAGTAATATGAGTGCTTAATTTGCATAGAAAAAGCAGTGTCCATGGGCCCCTTTTTTGGGTGCCACTGCATAAATTGGAAATGGGATGACTTTGTGTTTCGGCTCCTGTTCAGCTCCTGAGGGCTCTAGGGCCACCAGACTTGCGCTCCAGTGTACGCTTCCGTGCCCCCTATGGGAATCCAGAGATTCGAGAAGATCAGAGAAACTCAAAATTGTCACGCCAAAAAACCCAAAGGGGTACGTACCCCTTATATATTTTTTTGTCGGAAAAACATGCATTTCAGATCTTCTCGAAACTCTGGATTCTGATCGGGGGCACTGAGACGTAGACAGTAGTGCAAGTGTGGTGGTCCTAGAGCCTTCCAGAGCTGAACAGGAGCCAAAAACATAAAGACATGCCTCTTCCCAATTATTGAGCGCCGCCAGATAACCGGTCCGCAGACATAGTGGTATACATGATATTTCACATTTAATATACATTTTCAGGGATTAAAACACCTCTGCTGTACTAGGCAAACTCAACCGCACACATTCATCTAACTTTTGAGAAACTCAAAATTGTCACCCCAAAAAACCCAAAGGGGTACCCCTTATATATTTTTTGTGTCGGAAAAACATGCATTTCAGATCTTCTCAAAACTATGGATTCTGATAGGGGGCACTGAGACGTAGACAGTAGTGCAAGTGTGGTGGTCCTAGAGCCTTCCAGAGCTGAACAGGAGCCAAAAACATAAAGACATGCCTCTTTCCAATTATTGAGCACCGCCAAAAAAACTGTCCGCAGACATAGTCTTTATAGATGATATTTCACATTTAATATACATTTTCATGGATTAAAACACCACTGCTGTACTAGGCAAACTCAACCGCACACATTCATCTAACTTTTGAGAAACTCAAAATTGTCACCCCAAAAAACCCAAAGGGGTACCCCTTATATATTTTTTGTGTCGGAAAAATATGTATTTCAGATCTTCTTGAAACTCTGGATTCTGATAAGGGGCACTGAGACGTAGACAGTAGTGCAAGTGTGGTGGTCCTAGAGCCTTCCAGAGCTGAACAAGAGCCAAAAACATAAAGACATGCCTCTTCCCAATTATTGAGCACGGCCAAAAAAACCAGTCCGCAGACATAGTCTTTATAGATGATATTTCACATTTAATATACATTTTCATGGATTAAAACACCACTGCTGTACTAGGCAAACTCAACCGCACACATTCATCTAACTTTTGAGAAACTCAAAATTGTCACCCCAAAAAACCCAAAGGGGTACCCCTTATATATTTTTTTGTCGGAAAAATATGTATTTCAGATCTTCTCGAAACTCTGGATTCTGAAAGGGGGCACTGAGACGTAGACAGTAGTGCAAGTGTGGTGGACCTAGAGCCTTCCAGAGCTGAACAGGAGCCAAAAACATAAAGACATGCCTTTTGCCAATTATTGAGCGCCGCCAGATAACCGGTCCGCAGACATAGTTGTATAGATGATATTTCACATTTAATATACATTTTCAGGGATTAAAACACCTCTGCTGTACTAGGCAAACTCAACCGCACACATTCATCTAACTTTTGAGAAACTCAAAATTGTCACCCCAAAAAACCCAAAGGGGTACCCCTTATATATTTTTTGTGTCGGAAAAACATGTATTTCAGATCTTCTCAAAACTCTGGATTCTGAAAGGGGGCACTGAGACGTAGACAGTAGTGCAAGTGTGGTGGTCCTAGAGCTTTCCAGAGCTGAACAGGAGCCAAAAACATAAAGACATGCCTCTTCCCAATTATTGAGCACCGCCAAATAACCGGTCCGCAGACATAGTCTTTATAGATGATATTTCACATTTAATATACATTTTCATGGATTAAAACACCACTGCTGTACTAGGCAAACTCAACCACACACATTCATCTAACTTTTGAGTAATATAAGTGCTTAATTTGCATAGAAAAAGCAGTGTCCATGGGCCACTTATTTGGGTGCCACTGCATAAATTGGAAATGGGATGACTTTGTGTTTCGGCTCCTGTTCAGCTCCTGAGGGCTCTAGGGCCACCAGACTTCCGCTCCAGTGTACGCTTCTGTGCCCCCTATGGGAATCCAGAGATTCGAGAAGATCAGAGAAACTCAAAATTGTCACGCCAAAAAACCCAAAGGGGTACCCCTTATATATTTTTTGTGTCGGAAAAACATGTATTTCAGATCTTCTCGAAACTCTGGATTCTGAAAGGGGGCACTGAGACGTAGACAGTAGTGCAAGTGTGGTGGTCCTAGAGCCTTCCAGAGCTGAACAGGAGCCAAAAACATAAAGACATGCCTCTTCCCAATTATTGAGCGCCGCCAGATAACCGGTCCGCAGACATAGTGGTATAGATGATATTTCACATTTAATATACATTTTCAGGGATTAAAACACCTCTGCTGTACTAGGCAAACTCAACCGCACACATTCATCTAACTTTTGAGAAACTCAAAATTGTCACCCCAAAAAACCCAAAGGGGTACCCCTTATATATTTTTTGTGTCGGAAAAACATGTATTTCAGATCTTCTCGAAACTCTGGATTCTGATAAGGGGCACTGAGACATAGACAGTAGTGCAAGTGTGGTGGTCCTAGAGCCTTCCAGAGCTGCACAGGAGCCAAAAACATAAAGACATGCCTCTTCCCAATTATTGAGCGCTGCCAGATAACCGGTCCGCAGACATAGGGGTATAGATGATATTTCACATTTAATATACATTTTCAGGGATTAAAACACCTCTGCTGTACTAGGCAAACTCAACCGCACACATTCATCTAACTTTTGAGAAACTCAAAATTGTCACCCCAAAAAACCCAAAGGGGTACCCCTTATATATTTTTTGTGTCGGAAAAACATGCATTTCAGATCTTCTCAAAACTCTGGATTCTGATAGGGGGCACTGAGACGTAGACAGTAGTGCAAGTGTGGTGGTCCTAGAGCCTTCCAGAGCTGAACAGGAGCCAAAAACATAAAGACATGCCTCTTTCCAATTATTGAGCACCGCCAAAAAAACTGTCCGCAGACATAGTCTTTATAGATGATATTTCACATTTAATATACATTTTCATGGATTAAAACACCACTGCTGTACTAGGCAAACTCAACCGCACACATTCATCTGACTTTTGAGAAACTCAAAATTGTCACCCCAAAAAACCCCTTATATATTTTTTGTGTCGGAAAAACATGTATTTCAGATCTTCACGAAACTCTGGATTCTGAAAGGGGGCACTGAGACGTAGACAGTAGTGCAAGTGTGGTGGTCCTAGAGCTTTCCAGAGCTGAACAGGAGCCAAAAACATAAAGACATGCCTCTTCCCAATTATTGAGCGCCGCCAGATAACCGGTCCGCAGACATAGTGGTATAGATGATATTTCACATTTAATATACATCTTCAGGGATTAAAACACCTCTGCTGTACTAGGCAAACTCAACCGCACACATTCATCTAACTTTTGAGAAACTCAAAATTGTCACCCCAAAAAACCCAAAGGGGTACCCCTTATATATTTTTTGTGTCGGAAAAACATGTATTTCAGATCTTCTCGAAACTCTGGATTCTGATAGGGGTTACTGAGACGTAGACAGTAGTGAAAGTGTGGTGGTCCTAGAGCCTTCCAGAGCTGAACAAGAGCCGAAAACATAAAGACATGCCTCTTCCCAATTATTGAGCACGGCCAAAAAAACCAGTCCGCAGACATAGTCTTTATAGATGATATTTCACATTTAATATACATTTTCATGGATTAAAACACCACTGCTGTACTAGGCAAACTCAACCGCACACATTCATCTAACTTTTGAGTAATATGAGTGCTTAATTTGCATAGAAAAAGCAGTGTCCATGGGCCACTTATTTGGGTGCCACTGCATAAATTGGAAATGGGATGACTTTGTGTTTCGGCTCCTGTTCAGCTCCTGAGGGCTCTAGGGCCACCAGACTTTCGCTCCAGTGTACGCTTCTGTGCCCCCTATGGGAATCCAGAGATTCGAGAAGATCAGAGAAACTCAAAATTGTCACGCCAAAAAACCCAAAGGGGTACCCCTTATATATTTTTTGTGTCGGAAAAACATGTATTTCAGATCTTCTCGAAACTCTGGATTCTGAAAGGGGGCACTGAGACGTAGACAGTAGTGCAAGTGTGGTGGTCCTAGAGCCTTCCAGAGCTGAACAGGAGCCAAAAACATAAAGACATGCCTCTTCCCAATTATTGAGCGCCGCCAGATAACCGGTCCGCAGACATAGTGGTATAGATGATATTTCACATTTAATATACATTTTCAGGGATTAAAACACCTCTGCTGTACTAGGCAAACTCAACCGCACACATTCATCTAACTTTTGAGAAACTCAAAATTGTCACCCCAAAAAACCCAAAGGGGTACCCCTTATATATTTTTTGTGTCGGAAAAACATGTATTTCAGATCTTCTCGAAACTCTGGATTCTGATAAGGGGCACTGAGACATAGACAGTAGTGCAAGTGTGGTGGTCCTAGAGCCTTCCAGAGCTGCACAGGAGCCAAAAACATAAAGACATGCCTCTTCCCAATTATTGAGCGCCGCCAGATAACCGGTCCGCAGACATAGGGGTATAGATGATATTTCACATTTAATATACATTTTCAGGGATTAAAACACCTCTGCTGTACTAGGCAAACTCAACCGCACACATTCATCTAACTTTTGAGAAACTCAAAATTGTCACCCCAAAAAACCCAAAGGGGTACCCCTTATATATTTTTTGTGTCGGAAAAACATGCATTTCAGATCTTCTCAAAACTCTGGATTCTGATAGGGGGCACTGAGACGTAGACAGTAGTGCAAGTGTGGTGGTCCTAGAGCCTTCCAGAGCTGAACAGGAGCCAAAAACATAAAGACATGCCTCTTTCCAATTATTGAGCACCGCCAAAAAAACTGTCCGCAGACATAGTCTTTATAGATGATATTTCACATTTAATATACATTTTCATGGATTAAAACACCACTGCTGTACTAGGCAAACTCAACCGCACACATTCATCTGACTTTTGAGAAACTCAAAATTGTCACCCCAAAAAACCCAAAGGGGTACCCCTTATATATTTTTTGTGTCGGAAAAACATGTATTTCAGATCTTCACGAAACTCTGGATTCTGAAAGGGGGCACTGAGACGTAGACAGTAGTGCAAGTGTGGTGGTCCTAGAGCTTTCCAGAGCTGAACAGGAGCCAAAAACATAAAGACATGCCTCTTCCCAATTATTGAGCGCCGCCAGATAACCGGTCCGCAGACATAGTGGTATAGATGATATTTCACATTTAATATACATTTTCAGGGATTAAAACACCTCTGCTGTACTAGGCAAACTCAACCGCACACATTCATCTAACTTTTGAGAAACTCAAAATTGTCACCCCAAAAAACCCAAAGGGGTACCCCTTATATATTTTTTGTGTCGGAAAAACATGTATTTCAGATCTTCTCGAAACTCTGGATTCTGATAGGGGGCACTGAGACGTAGACAGTAGTGAAAGTGTGGTGGTCCTAGAGCCTTCCAGAGCTGCACAAGAGCCAAAAACATAAAGACATGCCTCTTCCCAATTATTGAGCACGGCCAAAAAAAACAGTCCGCAGACATAGTCTTTATAGATGATATTTCACATTTAATATACATTTTCATGGATTAAAACACCACTGCTGTACTAGGCAAACTCAACCGCACACATTCATCTAACTTTTGAGTAATATGAGTGCTTAATTTGCATAGAAAAAGCAGTGTCCATGGGCCCCTTATTTGGGCGCCACTGCATAAATTGGAAATGGGATGACTTTGTGTTTCGGCTCCTGTTCAGCTCCTGAGGGCTTTAGGGCCACCAGACTTGCGCTTCAGTGTACGCTTCCGTGCCCCCTATGGGAATCCAGAGATTCGAGAAGATCAGAGAAACTCAAAATTGTCACGCCAAAAAACCCAAAGGGGTACGTACCCCTTATATATTTTTTTGTCGGAAAAACATGTATTTCAGATCTTCTCGAAACTCTGGATTCTGATCGGGGGCACTGAGACGTAGACAGTAGTGCAAGTGTGGTGGTCCTAGAGCCTTCCAGAGCTGAACAGGAGCCAAAAACATAAAGACATGCCTCTTCCCAATTATTGAGCGCCGCCAGATAACCGGTCCGCAGACATAGTGGTATAGATGATATTTCACATTTAATATACATTTTCAGGGATTAAAACACCTCTGCTGTACTAGGCAAACTCAACCGCACACATTCATCTAACTTTTGAGAAACTCAAAATTGTCACCCCAAAAAACCCAAAGGGGTACCCCTTATATATTTTTTGTGTCGGAAAAACATGCATTTCAGATCTTCTCAAAACTCTGGATTCTGATAGGGGGCACTGAGACGTAGACAGTAGTGCAAGTGTGGTGGTCCTAGAGCCTTCCAGAGCTGAACAGGAGCCAAAAACATAAAGACATGCCTCTTTCCAATTATTGAGCACCGCCAAAAAAACTGTCCGCAGACATAGTCTTTATAGATGATATTTCACATTTAATATACATTTTCATGGATTAAAACACCACTGCTGTACTAGGCAAACTCAACCGCACACATTCATCTAACTTTTGAGAAACTCAAAATTGTCACCCCAAAAAACCCAAAGGGGTACCCCTTATATATTTTTTTGTTGGAAAAATATGTATTTCAGATCTTCTCGAAACTCTGGATTCTGAAAGGGGGCACTGAGACGTAGACAGTAGTGCAAGTGTGGTGGACCTAGAGCCTTCCAGAGCTGAACAGGAGCCAAAAACATAAAGACATGCCTTTTGCCAATTATTGAGCGCCGCCAGATAACCGGTCCGCAGACATAGTTGTATAGATGATATTTCACATTTAATATACATTTTCAGGGATTAAAACACCTCTGCTGTACTAGGCAAACTCAACCGCACACATTCATCTAACTTTTGAGAAACTCAAAATTGTCACCCCAAAAAACCCAAAGGGGTACCCCTTATATATTTTTTGTGTCGGAAAAACATGTATTTCAGATCTTCTCAAAACTCTGGATTCTGAAAGGGGGCACTGAGACGTAGACAGTAGTGCAAGTGTGGTGGTCCTAGAGCTTTCCAGAGCTGAACAGGAGCCAAAAACATAAAGACATGCCTCTTCCCAATTATTGAGCGCCGCCAGATAACCGGTCCGCAGACATAGTGGTATAGATGATATTTTTACATTTAATATACATTTTCAGGGATTAAAACACCTCTGCTGTACTAGGCAAACTCAACCGCACACATTCATCTAACTTTTGAGAAACTCAAAATTGTCACCCCAAAAAACCCAAAGGGGTACCCCATATATATTTTTTGTGTCGGAAAAACATGTATTTCAGATCTTCTCGAAACTCTGGATTCTGATAGGGGTTACTGAGACGTAGACAGTAGTGCAAGTGTGGTGGTCCTAGAGCCTTCCAGAGCTGAACAGGAGCCAAAAACATAAAGACATGCCTCTTCCCAATTATTGAGCACCGCCAAATAACCGGTCCGCAGACATAGTCTTTATAGATGATATTTCACATTTAATATACATTTTCATGGATTAAAACACCACTGCTGTACTAGGCAAACTCAACCACACACATTCATCTAACTTTTGAGTAATATAAGTGCTTAATTTGCATAGAAAAAGCAGTGTCCATGGGCCACTTATTTGGGCGCCACTGCATAAATTGGAAATGGGATGACTTTGTGTTTCGGCTCCTGTTCAGCTCCTGAGGGCTCTAGGGCCACCAGACTTGCGCTCCAGTGTACGCTTCCGTGCCCCCTATGGGAATCCAGAGATTCGAGAAGATCAGAGAAACTCAAAATTGTCACGCCAAAAAACCCAAAGGGGTACGTACCCCTTATATATTTTTTTGTCGGAAAAACATGTATTTCAGATCTTCTCGAAACTCTGGATTCTGATCGGGGGCACTGAGATTTAGACAGTAGTGCAAGTGTGGTGGTCCTAGAGCCTTCCAGAGCTGAACAGGAGCCAAAAACATAAAGACATGCCTCTTCCCAATTATTGAGCGCCGCCAGATAACCGGTCGGCAGACATAGTGGTATACATGATATTTCACATTTAATATACATTTTCAGGGATTAAAACACCTCTGCTGTACTAGGCAAACTCAACCGCACACATTCATCTAACTTTTGAGAAACTCAAAATTGTCACCCCAAAAAACCCAAAGGGGTACCCCTTATATATTTTTTGTGTCGGAAAAACATGCATTTCAGATCTTCTCAAAACTCTGGATTCTGATAGGGGGCACTGAGACGTAGACAGTAGTGCAAGTGTGGTGGTCCTAGAGCCTTCCAGAGCTGAACAGGAGCCAAAAACATAAAGACATGCCTCTTTCCAATTATTGAGCACCGCCAAAAAAACTGTCCGCAGACATAGTCTTTATAGATGATATTTCACATTTAATATACATTTTCATGGATTAAAACACCACTGCTGTACTAGGCAAACTCAACCGCACACATTCATCTAACTTTTGAGAAACTCAAAATTGTCACCCCAAAAAACCCAAAGGGGTACCCCTTATATATTTTTTGTGTCGGAAAAACATGTATTTCAGATCTTCTCGAAACTCTGGATTCTGATAAGGGGCACTGAGACGTAGACAGTAGTGCAAGTGTGGTGGTCCTAGAGCCTTCCACATTTAATATACATTTTCATGGATTAAAACACCACTGCTGTACTAGGCAAACTCAACCGCACACATTCATCTAACTTTTGAGTAATATGAGTGCTTAATTTGCATAGAAAAAGCAGTGTCCATGGGCCCCTTATTTGGGTGCCACTGCATAAATTGGAAATGGGATGACTTTGTGTTTCGGCTCCTGTTCAGCCCCTGAGGGCTCTAGGGCCACCAGACTTGCGCTCCAGTGTACGCTTCCGTGCCCCCTATGGGAATCCAGAGATTCGAGAAGATCAGAGAAACTCAAAATTGTCACGCCAAATATATTTTTTGTGTCGGAAAAACATGTATTTCAGATCGTCTCGAAACTCTGGATTCTGATATGGGGCACTGAGACGTAGACAGTACTGCAAGTGTGGTGGTCCTAGAGCCTTCCAGAGCTGAACAGGAGCCAAAAACATAAAGACATGCCTCTTCCCAATTATTGAGCACCGTCAAATAACCGTTCCGCAGACATAGTTTTTATAAATGATATTTCACATTTAATATACATTTTCATGGATTAAAACACCACTGCTGTACTAGGCAAACTCAACCGCACACATTCACCTGTCCTCAGACATAGTGGTATAGATGATATTTCACATTTAATATACATTCATGACGTAAAAGTGTATTTATTCAATTATCACAAAAAGTAAAAATGGACAAAAACCTCAAAAAAACGACAGTGTATACCATGACGTAAAAGTGAATTTATTCAATTATCACAAAAAGTAAAAATGGGCAAAAACCTCAAAAAACGACAGTGTATACTATGACGTAAAAGTGAATTTATTCAAAAATCTAAAAAAATTCAAAATGGCCAAAAAACTCAAAAAACGACAGTGTATACCATGACGTAAAAGTGAATTTATTCAATTATCAAAAAAATTCAAAATGGACAAAAACCTCAAAAAACGACAGTGTATACTATGACGTAAAAGTGAATTTATTCAATTATCACAAAAAGAAAAAATGGACAAAAACCTCAAAAAACGACAGTGTATACTATGACGTAAAAGTGAATTTATTCAAAAATCAAAAAAATTCAAAATGGACAAAAACCTCAAAAAACGACAGTGTATACTATGACGTAAAAGTGAATTTATTCAATTATCACAAAAAGTAAAAATGGACAAAAACCTCAAAAAACGACAGTGTATACTATGACGTAAAAGTGAATTTATTCAAAAATCTAAAAAATTTTAAATGGACAAAAACCTCAAAAAACGACAATGTATACTATGACGTAAAAGTGAATTTTTTTAAAAATCAAAAAAATTCAAAATGGACAAAAACCTCAAAAAAACGACAGTGTATACTATGACGTAAAAGTGAATTCATTCAATTATCACAAAAAGAAAAAAATGGACAAAAACCTCAAAAAACGACAATGTATACTATGACGTAAAAGTGAATTTATTCAAAAATCAAAAAAATTCAAAATGGACAAAAACCTCAAAAAACGACAGTGTATACTATGACGTAAAAGTGAATTTATTCAATTATCACAAAAAGTAAAAATGGACAAAAACCTCAAAAAACGACACTGTATACTATGATGTAAAAGTGAATTTATTCAAAAATCAAAAACATTCAAAATGGACAAAAACCTCAAAAAACGACAGTGTATACTATGATGTAAAAGTGAATTTATTCAATTATCACAAAAAGTAAAAATGGACAAAAACCTCAAAAAACGACAGTGTATACTATGATGTAAAAGTGAATTTATTCAATTATTACAAAAAGTAAAAATGGACAAAAACCTCAAAAAAACGACAGTATATACTATGATGTAAAAGTGAATTTATTCAATTATCACAAAAAGTAAAAATGGACAAAAACCTCAAAAAACGACAGTGTATACTATGACGTAAAAGTGAATTTATTCAATTATGACAAAAAGTAAAAATGGACAAAAACCTCAAAAAACGACAGTGTATACTATGACGTAAAAGTGAATTTATTCAATTATCACAAAAATTAAAAATGGACAAAAAACGACAGTGTATACTATGACGTAAAAGTGAATTTATTCAATTATCACAAAAAGTAAAAATGGACAAAAACCTCAAAAAACGACAGTGTATACTATGACGTAAAAGTGAATTTATTCAATTATCACAGAAAGTAAAAATGGACAAAAACCTCAAAAAACGACAGTGTATACTATGGCGTAAAAGTGAATTTATTCAAAAATCAAAAAAATTCAAAATTGATAAAAAACCTCAAAAAACGACAGTGTATACTATTACGTAAAAATGAATTTATTCAATTATGACAAAAAGTAAAAATGGACAAAAACCTCAAAAAAACGACAGTATATACTATGACGTAAAAGTGAATTTATTCAATTATGACAAAAAGTAAAAATGGACAAAAACCTCAAAAAACGACAGTGTATACTATGACGTAAAAGTGAATTTATTCAAAAATCCAAAAAATTCAAAATGGACAAAAACCTCAAAAAACGACAGTGTATACTATGATGTAAAAGTGAATTCATTCAATTATCACAAAAAGAAAAAATGGACAAAAACCTCAAAAAACGACAGTGTATACTATGACGTAAAAGTGAATTTATTCAAAAATCAAAAAAATTCAAAATGGACAAAAACCTCAAAAAATGACAGTGTATACTATGACGTAAAAGTGAATTTATTCAAAAATCAAAAAAATTCAAAATGGACAAAAACCTCAAAAAACGACAGTGTATACTATGACGTAAAAGTGAATTTATTCAATTATCACAAAAATTCAAAATGGACAAAAACCTAAAAAAACAACAGTGTATACTATGACGTAAAAGTGAATTTTTTTAAAAATCAAAAAAATTCAAAATGGACAAAAAAACTCAAAATACGACAGTGTATACTATGACGTAAAAGTGAATTTATTCAAAAATCACAAAAAGTAAAAATGGACAAAAACCTCAAAAAACGACAGTGTATACTATGACGTAAAAGTGAATTCATTCAATTATCACAAAAAGAAAAAATTGAAAAAAAACTCAAAAAACGACAGTGTATACTATGACGTAAAAGTGAATTTATTCAAAAATCAAAAAAATTCAAAATGGACAAAAACCTCAAAAAACGACAGTGTATACTATGATGTAAAAGTGAATTTATTCAAAAATCAAAAAAATTCAAAATGGACAAAAACCTCAAAAAACGACAGTGTATACTATGACGTAAAAGAGAATTTATTCAATTATCAAAAAAAATCAAAATGGACAAAAACCTCAAAAAACGACAGTGTATACTATGACGTAAAAGTGAATTTATTCAAAAATCAAAAAAATTCAAAATGGACAAAAACCTCAAAAAACGACAGTGTATACTATGACGTAAAAGTGAATTTATTCAATTATCACAAAAATTCAAAATGGACAAAAACCTAAAAAAACAACAGTGTATACTATGACGTAAAAGTGAATTTTTTTAAAAATCAAAAAAATTCAAAATGGACAAAAAAACTCAAAATACGACAGTGTATACTATGACGTAAAAGTGAATTTATTCAAAAATCACAAAAATTCAAAATGGACAAAAACCTCAAAATACGACAGTGTATACTATGACGTAAAAGTGAATTTATTCAAAAATCAAAAAAATTCAAAATGGACAAAAACCTCAAAAAACGACAGTGTATACTATGACGTAAAAGTGCATTTTTTTAAAAATCAAAAAAATTCAAAATGGACAAAAACCTCAAAAAACGACAGTGTATACTATGACGTAAAAGTGAATTCATTCAATTATCACAAAAAGTAAAAATGGACAAAAAACTCAAAATACGACAGTGTATACTATTACGTAAAAGTGAATTTATTCAATTATAACAAAAAGTAAAAATGGACAAAAACCTCAAAAAAACAACAGTGTATACCATGACGTAAAAGTGAATTTATTCAATTATCACAAAAAGTAAAAATGGACAAAAACCTCAAAAAACGACAATGTATACTATGACGTAAAAGTGAATTTATTCAAAAATCAAAAAAATTCAAAATGGAAAAAAACCTCAAAAAACGACAGTGTATACTATGACGTAAAAGTGAATTTATTCAAAAATCAAAAAAATTCAAAATGGACAAAAACCTCAAAATACGACAGTGTATACTATGACGTAAAAGTGAATTTATTCAAAAATCAAAAAAATTCAAAATGGACAAAAACCTCAAAAACGACAGTGTATACTATGACGTAAAAGTGAATTTATTCAATTATCACAAAAAGTAAAAATGGACAAAAACCTCAAAAAACGACAGTGTATACTATGACGTAAAAGTGAATTTATTCAAAAATCAAAAAAATTCAAAATGGACAAAAACCTCAAAAAACGACAGTGTATACTATGACGTAAAAGTGAATTTATTCAATTATCACAAAAATTCAAAATGGACAAAAACCTAAAAAAACAACAGTGTATACTATGACATAAAAGTGAATTTTTTTAAAAATCAAAAAAATTCAAAATGGACAAAAAAACTCAAAATACGACAGTGTATACTATGACGTAAAAGTGAATTCATTCAATTATCACAAAAAGAAAAAATGGACAAAAACCTCAAAAAACGACAGTGTATACTATGACGTAAAAGTGAATTTATTCAAAAATCAAAAAAATTCAAAATGGAAAAAAACCTCAAAAAACGACAGTGTATACTATGATGTAAAAGTGAATTCATTCAAAAATCAAAAAAATTCAAAATGGACAAAAACCTCAAAAACGACAGTGTATACTATGACGTAAAAGTGAAGTTATTCAAAAATCAAAAAAATTCAAAATGGACAAAAACCTCAAAAACGACAGTGTATACTATGACGTAAAAGTGAATTTATTCAATTATCACAAAAAGTAAAAATGGACAAAAACCTCAAAAAACGACAGTGTATACTATGACGTAAAAGTGAATTTATTCAAAAATCAAAAAAATTCAAAATGGACAAAAACCTCAAAAAACGACAGTGTATACTATGACGTAAAAGTGAATTTATTCAAAAATCACAAAAAGTAAAAATGGACAAAAACCTCAAAAACGACAGTGTATACTATGACGTAAAAGTGAATTCATTCAATTATCACAAAAAGAAAAAATGGACAAAAACCTCAAAAAACGACAGTGTATACTATGACGTAAAAGTGAATTTATTCAATTATCACAAAAAGTAAAAATGGACAAAAACCTCAAAAAAGGACAGTGTATACTATGACGTAAAAGTGAATTTATTCAAAAATAAAAAAAATAAAAATGGACAAAAACCTCGCAAAACGACAGTGTATACTATGACGTAAAAGTGAATTCATTCAATTATCAAAAAAATTCAAAATGGACAAAAACCTCAAAAAACGACAGTGTATACTATGACGTAAAAGTGAATTTTTTTAAAAATCAAAAAAATTCAAAATGGACAAAAAAACTCAAAATACGACAGTGTATACTATGACGTAAAAGTGAATTCATTCAATTATCACAAAAAGAAAAAATGGACAAAAACCTCAAAAAACGACAGTGTATACTATGACGTAAAAGTGAATTTATTCAAAAATCAAAAAAATTCAAAATGGAAAAAAACCTCAAAAAACGACAGTGTATACTATGATGTAAAAGTGAATTCATTCAAAAATCAAAAAAATTCAAAATGGACAAAAACCTCAAAAAACGACAGTGTATACTATGACGTAAAAGTGAATTTATTCAATTATCACAAAAATTCAAAATGGACAAAAACCTCAAAATACGACAGTGTATACTATGACGTAAAAGTGAATTTATTCAATTATCACAAAAAGTAAAAATGGACAAAAACCTCAAAAAACGACAGTGTATACTATGACGTAAAAGTGAATTTATTCAAAAATCAAAAAAATTCAAAATGGACAAAAACCTCAAAATACGACAGTGTATACTATGACGTAAAAGCGAATTTATTCAATTATCACAAAAAGTAAAAATGGACAAAAACCTTAAAAAACGACAGTGTATACTATGACGTAAAAGTGAATTTATTCAATTATCACAAAAAGTAAAAATGGACAAAAAAACTCAAAAAACGACAGTGTATACTATGACGTAAAAGTGAATTTATTCAATTATCACAAAAAGTAAAAATGGACAAAAACCTCAAAAAACGACAGTGTATACTATGACGTAAAAGTGAATTTATTCAAAAATCAAAAAAAATCAAAATGGACAAAAATCTCAAAAAACGACAGTGTATACTATGATGTAAAAGTGAATTTATTCAATTATCACAAAAAGTAAAAATGGACAAAAACCTCAAAAAACGACAGTGTATACTATGATGTAAAAGTGAATTCATTCAAAAATCAAAAAAATTCAAAATGGACAAAAACCTCAAAAAACGACAGTGTATACTATGACGTAAAAGTGAATTTATTCAATTATCACAAAAATTCAAAATGGACAAAAACCTCAAAATACGACAGTGTATACTATGACGTAAAAGTGAATTTATTCAATTATCACAAAAAGTAAAAATGGACAAAAACCTCAAAAAACGACAGTGTATACTATGACGTAAAAGTGAATTTATTCAAAAATCAAAAAAATTCAAAATGGACAAAAACCTCAAAATACGACAGTGTATACTATGACGTAAAAGCGAATTTATTCAATTATCACAAAAAGTAAAAATGGACAAAAACCTTAAAAAACGACAGTGTATACTATGACGTAAAAGTGAATTTATTCAATTATCACAAAAAGTAAAAATAGACAAAAACCTCAAAAAACGACAGTGTATACAGTGACGTAAAAGTGAATTTATTCAATTATCACAAAAAGTAAAAATGGACAAAAACCTCAAAAAACGACAGTGTATACTATGACGTAAAAGTGAATTTATTCAATTATCACAAAAAGTAAAAATGGACAAAAACCTCAAAAAACGACAGTGTATACTATGACGTAAAAGTGAATTTATTCAATTATCACAAAAAGTAAAAATGGACAAAAACCTCAAAAAACGACAGTGTATACTATGACGTAAAAGTGAATTTATTCAATTATCACAAAAAGTCAAAATGGACAAAAAACTCAAAACACGACAGTGTATACTATTACGTAAATGTGAATTCATTCAATTATCTCAAAAATTCAAAATGGACAAAAATATCAAAATACGACAGTGTATACTATTACGTAAAGGTGAATTTATTCAATTATCACAAAAAGTAAAAATGGACAAAAAACTCAAAATATGACAGTGTATACTATTACGTAAAAGTGCATTTTTTCAATTATCACAAAAATTCAAAATGGACAAAAATATCAAAATACGACAGTGTATACTATTACGTAAAAGTGAATTTATTCAAAAATCAAAAAAATTCAAAATGGACAAAAAACTCAAAATATGACAGTGTATACTATTACGTAAAAGTGAATTTTTTTAAAAATCAAAAAAATTCAAAATGGACAAAAAAACTCAAAATACGACAGTGTATACTATGACGTAAAAGTGAATTCATTCAATTATCACAAAAAGAAAAAATGGACAAAAACCTCAAAAAACGACAGTGTATACTATGACGTAAAAGTGAATTTATTCAAAAATCAAAAAAATTCAAAATGGAAAAAAACCTCAAAAAACGACAGTGTATACTATGATGTAAAAGTGAATTCATTCAAAAATCAAAAAAATTCAAAATGGACAAAAACCTCAAAAAACGACAGTGTATACTATGACGTAAAAGTGAATTTATTCAATTATCACAAAAATTCAAAATGGACAAAAACCTCAAAATACGACAGTGTATACTATGACGTAAAAGTGAATTTATTCAATTATCACAAAAAGTAAAAATGGACAAAAACCTCAAAAAACGACAGTGTATACTATGACGTAAAAGTGAATTTATTCAAAAATCACAAAAATTCAAAATGGACAAAAACCTCAAAATACGACAGTGTATACTATGACGTAAAAGTGAATTTATTCAAAAATCCAAAAAATTCAAAATGGACAAAAACGACAGTGTATACTATGATGTAAAAGTGAATTCATTCAATTATCACAAAAAGAAAAAATGGACAAAAACCTCAAAAAACGACAGTGTATACTATGACGTAAAAGTGAATTTATTCAATTATCACAAAAATTCAAAATGGACAAAAACCTAAAAAAACAACAGTGTATACTATGACGTAAAAGTGAATTTTTTTAAAAATCAAAAAAATTCAAAATGGACAAAAGAACTCAAAATACGACAGTGTATACTATGACGTAAAAGTGAATTTATTCAAAAATCACAAAAAGTAAAAATGGACAAAAACCTCAAAAACGACAGTGTATACTATGACGTAAAAGTGAATTCATTCAATTATCACAAAAAGTAAAAATGGACAAAAACCTCAAAAAACGACAGTGTATACTATGACGTAAAAGTGAATTTATTCAAAAATCAAAAAAATTCAAAATGGACAAAAACCTCAAAAAACGACAGTGTATACTATGACGTAAAAGTGAATTTATTCAATTATCACAAAAATTCAAAATGGACAAAAACCTCAAAAAACAACAGTGTATACTATGACGTAAAAGTGAATTTATTCAAAAATCAAAAAAATTCAAAATGGACAAAAACCTCAAAATACGACAGTGTATACTATGACGTAAAAGTGAATTTATTCAAAAATCTAAAAAATTCAAAATGGACAAAAACCTCAAAAAACGACAGTGTATATTATTGCCGTAAAAGTGAATTTATTCAATTATCACAAAAAGTAAAAATGGACAAAAACCTCAAAAAACCACAGTGTATACTTTGACGTAAAAGTGAATTTATTCAAAAATCTAAAAATTTCAAAATGGACAAAAACCTCAAAAAACGACAGTGAATAAATTCACTTTTACATCATATTATACAATTATCACAAAAAGTAAAAATGGACAAAAACCTCAAAAAACGACAGTGTATACTTTGACGTAAAAGTGAATTTATTCAAAAATCTAAAAAATTCTAATTGGACAAAAACCTCAAAAAACGTCAGTGTATACTATGATGTAAAAGTGAATTTATTGAATTAACACAAAAAGTAAAAATGGACAAAAAAACTCAAAATACAACAGTGTATACTATTACCCAAAAGTGAATTTATTCAAAAATGTAATAGTATACACTGTCGTATTTTGAGTTTTTTTGTCCATTTTTACTTTTTGTGATAATTCAATAAATTCACTTTTACGTAATAGTATACACTGTCGTATTTTGAGTTTTTTGTCCATTTTTACTTTTTGTGATAATTGAATGAATTCACTTTTACGTCATAGTATACACTGTCGTATTTTGAGTTTTTTGTCCATTTTTAATTTTTGTGATAATTCAATAAATTCACTTTTATGTAATAGTAAACACTGTCGTATTTTGAGTTTTGTCCATTTTGAATTTTATTGATTTTTGAATAAATTCACTTTTACGTAATAGTATACACTGTCGTATTTTGAGTTTTTTTTCCATTTTTAATTTTTGTGATAATTCAATAAATTCACTTTTACGTAATATTATACACTGTCGTATTTTGAGTTTTTTTTGTCCATGTTGAGTTTTTTTGATTTTTGAATAAATTCAATTTTACGTCATAGTATACACTGTCGTATGTTGAGTTTTTTGTCCATTTTTACTTTTTGTGATAGTTCAATAAATGCACTTTTACGTAATAGTAAACACTGTCGTATTTTGAGTTTTTTGTCCATTTTGAATTTTTTAGATTTTTGAATAAATTCACTTTTACGTAATAGTATACACTTGTGGTATTTTGAGTTTTTTGTCCATTTTGAATTTTTTAGATTTTTGAATAAATTCACTTTTACGTCATAGTATACACTGTCGTTTTTTGAGGTTTTTGTCCATTTTTACTTTTTGTGATAATTGAATAAATTCACTTTTACGTCATAGTATACACTGTCGTTTTTTGAGGTTTTTGTCCATTTTGAATTTTTTTGATTTTTGAATAAATGCACTTTTACGTAATAGTATACACTGTCGTATTTTGAGTTTTTTGTCCATTTTTACTTTTTTTAGATTTTTGAATAAATTCACTTTTACGTAATAGTATACACTGTCGTATTTTGAGTTTTTTGTCCATTTTTACTTTTTGTGATAATTGAATAAATTCACTTTTACGTCATAGTAAACACTGTCGTATTTTGAGTTTTTTTGTCCATGTTGAATTTTTTTGATTTTTGAATAAATTCCCTTTTACGTCATAGTATACACTGTCGTATTTTGAGTTTTTTGTCCATTTTGAATTTTGTGATAATTCAATAAATTCACTTTTACGTCATAGTATACACTGTCGTATTTTGAGTTTTTTGTCCTTTTTGAGTTTTTTAGATTTTTGAATAAATTCACTTTTACGTAATAGTACACACTGTCGTATTTTGAGTTTTTTGTCCATTTTTACTTTTTGTGATAATTCAATGAATTCACTTTTACGTAATAGTATACACTGTCGTATTTTGAGTTTTTTGTCCTTTTTGAGTTTTTTAGATTTTTGAATAAATTCACTTTTACGTAATAGTATACACTGTCGTATTTTGAGTTTTTTTGTCCATTTTGAATTTTTTTAGATTTTTGAATAAATTCACTTTTACGTAATAGTATACACTGTCGTATTTTGAGTTTTTTGTCCATTTAGAATTTTTTAGATTTTTGAATAAATTCACTTTTACGTCATAGTATACACTGTCGTATTTTGAGTTTTTTGTCCATTTTTAATTTTTGTGATAATTCAATAAATTCACTTTTACGTAATAGTAAACACTGTCGTATTTTGAGTTTTTTGTCCATTTTGAATTTTATTGATTTTTGAATAAATTCACTTTTACGTAATAGTATACACTGTCGTATTTTGAGTTTTTTGTCCATTTTTAATTTTTGTGATAATTCAATAAATTCACTTTTACGTAATAGTAAACAGTGTCGTATTTTGAGTTTTTTGTCCATTTTGAATTTTATTGATTTTTGAATAAATTCACTTTTACGTAATAGTATACACTGTCGTATTTTGAGTTTTTTGTCCATTTTGATTTTTTTTGATTTTTGAATAAATTCATTTAACGTAATAGTATACACTGTCGTATTTTGAGTTTTGTCCATTTTGAATGTTTTTGATTTTTGAATAAATTCACTTTTACGTAATAGTATACACTGTCGTATTTTGAGGTTTTTTGTCCATTTTGAATTTTTTTGATTTTTGAATAAATTCACTTTTACGTCATAGTATACACTGTCATATTTTGAGTTTGTCCATTTTTTCTTTTTGTGATAATTCAATAAATGCACTTTTACGTAATAGTATACACTGTCGTATTTTGAGTTTTTTTGTCCATTTTGAATTTTTTTGACTTTTGAATAAATTCACTTTTACGTAATAGTATACACTGTCGTATTTTGAGTTTTTTGTCCATTTTGAATTTTATTGATTTTTGAATAAATTCACTTTTACGTAATAGTATACACTGTCGTATTTTGAGTTTTTTGTCCATTTTGATTTTTTTTGATTTTTGAATAAATTCATTTAACGTAATAGTATACACTGTCGTATTTTGAGTTTTGTCCATTTTGAATGTTTTTGATTTTTGAATAAATTCACTTTTACGTAATAGTATACACTGTCGTATTTTGAGTTTTTTGTCCATTTTTACTTTTTGTGATAATTGAATAAATTCACTTTTACGTAATAGTATACACTTGTCGTATTTTGAGTTTTTTGTCCATTTTTACTTTTTGTGATAATTCAATGAATTCACTTTTACGTAATAGTATACACTGTCGTATTTTGAGTTTTTTGTCCTTTTTGAGTTTTTTAGATTTTTGAATAAATTCACTTTTACGTAATAGTATACACTGTCGTATTTTGAGTTTTTTTGTCCATTTTGAATTTTTTTAGATTTTTGAATAAATTCACTTTTACGTAATAGTATACACTGTCGTATTTTGAGTTTTTTGTCCATTTAGAATTTTTTAGATTTTTGAATAAATTCACTTTTACGTAATAGTATACACTGTCGTATTTTGAGTTTTTTGTCCATTTTTAATTTTTGTGATAATTCAATAAATTCACTTTTACGTAATAGTAAACACTGTCGTATTTTGAGTTTTTTGTCCATTTTGAATTTTATTGATTTTTGAATAAATTCACTTTTACGTAATAGTATACACTGTCGTATTTTGAGTTTTGTCCATTTTTACTTTTTGTGATAATTCAATAAATTCACTTTTACGTAATAGTATACACTGTCGTATTTTGAGTTTTTTTGTCCATGTTGAGTGTTTTTGATTTTTGAATAAATTCACTTTTACGTCATAGTATACACTGTCATATTTTGAGTTTTTTTGTCCATGTTGAGTGTTTTTGATTTTTGAATAAATTCACTTTTACGTAATAGTATACACTGTCGTATTTTGAGTTTTTTGTCCATTTTGAATTTTTTTGATTTTTGAATAAATTCAATTTTACGTCATAGTATACACTGTCGTATTTTGAGTTTTTTGTCCATTTTGAATTTTTTTGATTTTTGAATAAATTCACTTTTACGTCATAGTATACACTGTCGTATTTTGAGTTTTTTGTCCATTTTTAATTTTTGTGATAATTCAATAAATTCACTTTTACGTAATAGTAAACACTGTCGTATTTTGAGTTTTTTGTCCATTTTGAATTTTATTGATTTTTGAATAAATTCACTTTTACGTAATAGTATACACTGTCGTATTTTGAGTTTTTTGTCCATTTTGATTTTTTTTGATTTTTGAATAAATTCACTTTTACGTAATAGTATACACTGTCGTATTTTGAGTTTTGTCCATTTTTACTTTTTGTGATAATTCAATAAATTCACTTTTACGTAATAGTATACACTGTCGTATTTTGAGTTTTTTTGTCCATGTTGAGTGTTTTTGATTTTTGAATAAATTCACTTTTACGTAATAGTATACACTGTCGTATTTTGAGTTTTTTGTCCATTTTGAATTTTTTTGACTTTTGAATAAATTCACTTTTACGTAATAGTATACACTGTCATATTTTGAGTTTTTTGTCCGTTTTTACTTTTTGTGATAATTCAATAAATTCACTTTTACGTAATAGTGTACACTGTCGTATTTTGAGTTTTTTGTCCATTTTGAATTTTTTTAGATTTTTGAATAAATTCACTTTTACTTAATAGTATACACTGTCATATTTTGAGTTTTTTGTCCATTTTGAATTTTTTTTATTTTTGAATAAATTCACTTTTACGTCATAGTATACACTGTCGTATTTTGAGTTTGTTGTCCATTTTTACTTTTGAGATAATTCAATAAATTCACTTTTACGTAATAGTATACACTGTCGTATTTTGAGTTTTTTTGTCCATGTTGAATTTTTTTGAATTTTGAATAAATTCACTTTTACGTCATAGTATACACTGTCGTATTTTGAGTTTTTTTGTCCATTTTTACTTTTTGTGATAGTTCAATAAATGCACTTTTACGTAATATTATACACTGTCGTATTTTGAGTTTTTTTGTCCATGTTGAGTTTTTTTATTTTTTTATTAAATTCACTTTTACGTAATAGTAAACACTGTCGTATTTTGAGTTTTTTGTCCATTTTTAATTTTTGTGATAATTCAATAAATTCACTTTTACGTAATAGTAAACACTGTCATATTTTGAGTTTTTTGTCCATTTTGAATTTTTTTGATTTTTGAATGAATTCACTTTTACGTCATAGTATACACTGTCGTATTTTGAGTTTTTTGTCCATTTTTTCTTTTTGTGATAATTCAATAAATGCACTTTTACGTAATAGTATACACTGTCGTATTTTGAGTGTTTTGTACATTTTTACTTTTTGTGATAATTAAATGAATTCACTTTTACGTCATAGTATACACTGTCGTTTTTGAGGTTTTTGTCCATTTTGAATTTTTTTGATTTTTGAATAAATTCACTTTTATGTCATAGTATACACTGTCGTTTTTTGAGGTTTTTGTCCATTTTTACTTTTTGTGATAATTGAATAAATTCACTTTTACGTCATAGTATACACTGTCGTTTTTTGAGGTTTTTGTCCATTTTGAATTTGTTTAGATTTTTGAATAAATTCACTTTTACGTCATAGTATACACTGTCGTTTTTTGAGGTTTTTGTCCATTTTTACTTTTTGTGATAATTGAATAAATTCACTTTTACGTCATAGTATACACTGTCGTATTTTGAGTTTTTTGTCCATTTTGAGTTTTTTTGATTTTTGAATAAATTCACTTTTACGTAATAGTATACACTGTCGTATTTTTAATTTTTTGGTCCATTTTTAATTTTTGTGATAATTCAATAAATTCACTTTTACGTAATAGTAAACACTGTCGTATTTTGAGTTTTTTGTCCATTTTGAATTTTATTGACTTTTGAATAAATTCACTTTTACGTAATAGTATACACTGTCGTATTTTGAGTTTTTTGTCCATTTTTAATTTTTGTGATAATTCAATAAATTCACTTTTACGTAATAGTAAACACTGTCGTATTTTGAGTTTTTTGTCCATTTTGATTTTTTTTGATTTTTGAGTAAATTCACTTTTACGTAATAGTATACACTGTCGTATTTTGAGTTTTTTCCATTTTTACTTTTTGTGATAATTCAATAAATTCACTTTTACGTAATAGTATACACTGTCGTATTTTGAGTTTTTTTGTCCACGTTGAATTTTTTTGGTTTTTGAATAAATTCACTTTTACGTCATAGTATACACTGTCATATTTTGAGTTTGTCCATTTTTTCTTTTTGTGATAATTCAATAAATTCACTTTTACGTAATAGTGTACACTGTCGTATTTTGAGTTTTTTGTCCATTTTGAATTTTTTTAGATTTTTGAATAAATTCACTTTTACTTAATAGTATACACTGTCATATTTTGAGTTTTTTGTCCATTTTGAATTTTTTTTATTTTTGAATAAATTCACTTTTACGTCATAGTATACACTGTCGTATTTTGAGTTTTTTGTCCATTTTTACTTTTTGTGATAATTGAATACATTCAGTTTTACGTAATAGTATACACTTGTCGTATTTTGAGTTTTTTGTCCATTTTTTCTTTTTGTGATAATTCAATAAATGCACTTTTACGTAATAGTTTACACTGTCGTATTTTGAGTTTTTTGTCCATTTTTACTTTTGAGATAATTCAATAAATTCACTTTTACGTCATAGTATACACTGTCGTATTTTGAGTTTTTTGTCCATTTTTACTTTTTGTGATAATTCAATAAATTCACTTTTACGTAATAGTATACATTGTCGTATTTTGAGTTTTTTTGTCCACGTTGAATTTTTTTGGTTTTTGAATAAATTCACTTTTACGTCATAGTATACACTGTCATATTTTGAGTTTGTCCATTTTTTCTTTTTGTGATAATTCAATAAATTCACTTTTACGTAATAGTGTACACTGTCGTATTTTGAGTTTTTTGTCCATTTTGAATTTTTTTAGATTTTTGAATAAATTCACTTTTACTTAATAGTATACACTGTCATATTTTGAGTTTTTTGTCCATTTTGAATTTTTTTTATTTTTGAATAAATTCACTTTTACGTCATAGTATACACTGTCGTATTTTGAGTTTTTTGTCCATTTTTACTTTTTGTGATAATTGAATACATTCAGTTTTACGTAATAGTATACACTTGTCGTATTTTGAGTTTTTTGTCCATTTTTTCTTTTTGTGATAATTCAATAAATGCACTTTTACGTAATAGTTTACACTGTCGTATTTTGAGTTTTTTGTCCATTTTTACTTTTGAGATAATTCAATAAATTCACTTTTACGTCATAGTATACACTGTCGTATTTTGAGTTTTTTGTCCATTTTTACTTTTTGTGATAATTCAATAAATTCACTTTTATGTAATAGTATACACTTGTCGTATTTTGAGTTTTTTGTCCATTTTTTCTTTTTGTGATAATTCAATAAATGCACTTTTACGTAATAGTTTACACTGTCGTATTTTGAGTTTTTTTGTCCATGTTGAATTTTTTTGATTTTTGATTAAATTCCCTTTTACGTCATAGTATACACTGTCGTATTTTGAGTTTTTTGTCCATTTTGAATTTTTGTGATAATTCAATAAATTCACTTTTACGTAATAGTATACACTGTCGTATTTTGAGTTTTTTTGTCCATTTTGAATTTTTTTGATTTTTGAATAAATTCACTTTTACGTCATAGTATACACTGTCATATTTTGAGTTTTTTGTCAATTTTTTCTTTTTGTGATAATTCAATAAATGCACTTTTACGTAATAGTATACACTGTCGTATTTTGAGTTTGTTGTCCATTTTTACTTTTGAGATAATTCAATAAATTCACTTTTACGTAATAGTATACACTGTCGTATTTTGAGTTTTTTTGTCCATTTTGATTTTTTTATATTTTTGAATAAATTCACATTTACGTCATAGTATACACTGTCGTATTTTGAGTTTTTTTGTCCATTTTGAATTTTTTAGATTTTTGAATAAATTCACTTTTACGTCATAGTATACACTGTCGTATTTTGAGTTTTTTTGTCCATTTTGAATTTTTTAGATTTTTGAATAAATTCACTTTTACGTAATAGTATACACTGTCGTATTTTGAATTTTTTGTCCATTTTGAATTTTGTTGATTTTTGAATAAATTCACTTTTACGTCATAGTATACACTGTCGTATTTTGATTTTTTTGTCCATTTTTAATTTTTTAGATAATTCAATAAATTCACTTTTACGTAATAGTATACACTGTCATATTTTGAGTTTGTCCATTTTGAGTTTTTTTGATTTTTGAATAAATTCACTTTTACGTAATAGTAAACACTGTCGTATTTTGAGTTTTTTGTCCATTTTGAATTTTTTTGATTTTTGAATAAATTCACTTTTACGTAATAGTATACACTGTCGTATTTTGAGTTTTTTGTCCATTTTTTCTTTTTGTGATAATTCAATAAATGCACTTTTACGTAATATTATACACTGTCGTATTTTGAGTTTTTTTGTCCATGTAGAGTTTTTTTGATTTTTGAATAAATTCACTTTTACGTAATAGTATACACTGTCGTATTTTGAGTTTTTTGTCCATTTTTTCTTTTTGTGATAATTCAATAAATGCACTTTTACGTAATATTATACACTGTCGTATTTTGAGTTTTTTTGTCCATGTTGAGTTTTTTTGATTTTTGAATAAATTCACTTTTACGTAATAGGATACACTGTTGTATTTTGAGTTTTTTGTCCATTTTTAATTTTTGTGATAATTCAATAAATTCACTTTTACGTAATAGTAAACACTGTCGTTTTTTGAGGTTTTTGTCCATTTTTACTTTTTGTGATAATTGAATAAATTCACTTTTACGTCATAGTATACACTGTCGTTTTTTGAGGTTTTTGTCCATTTGTACTTTTTGCGATAATTGAATAAATTCACTTTTACGTAATAGTATACACTTGTCGTATTTTGAGTTTTTTGTCCATTTTTACTTTTTGTTATAATTCAATAAATGCACTTTTACGTAATATTATACACTGTCGTATTTTGAGTTTTTTTGTCCATGTTGAGTTTTTTTGATTTTTGAATAAATTCACTTTTACGTAATAGTAAACACTGTCGTATTTTGAGTTTTTTGTCCATTTTGCATTTTATTGATTTTTGGAATAAATTCACTTTTACGTAATAGTAAACACTGTCGTATTTTGAGTTTTTTGTCCATTTTGAATTTTTTTGATTTTTGAATAAATTCACTTTTACGTAATAGTATACACTGTCGTATTTTGAGTTTTTTGTCCATTTTTTCTTTTTGTGATAATTCAATAAATGCACTTTTACGTAATATTATACACTGTCGTATTTTGAGTTTTTTTGTCCATGTTGAGTTTTTTTGATTTTTGAATAAATTCACTTTTACGTAATAGTATACACTGTCGTATTTTGAGTTTTTTGTCCATTTTTAATTTTTGTGATAATTCAATAAATTCACTTTTACGTAATAGTAAACACTGTCGTTTTTTGAGGTTTTTGTCCATTTTTACTTTTTGTGATAATTGAATAAATTCACTTTTACGTCATAGTATACACTGTCGTTTTTTGAGGTTTTTGTCCATTTGTACTTTTTGCGATAATTGAATAAATTCACTTTTACGTAATAGTATACACTTGTCGTATTTTGAGTTTTTTGTCCATGTTGAGTTTTTTTGATTTTTAAATAAATTCACTTTTACGTAATAGTAAACACTGTCGTATTTTGAGTTTTTTGTCCATTTTGAATTTTTTAGATTTTTGAATAAATTCACTTTTACGTCATAGTATACACTGTCGTATTTTGAGTTTTTTTGTCCATTTTGAATTTTTTAGATTTTTGAATAAATTCACTTTTACGTAATAGTATACACTTGTCGTATTTTGAGTTTTTTGTCCATTTTGAATTTTTTAGATTTTTGAATAAATTCACTTTTACGTAATAGTATACACTGTCATATTTTGAGTTTTTTGTCCATTTTGAATTTTTTTGATTTTTGAATAAATTCACTTTTACGTCATAGTATATACTGTCGTTTTTTGAGGTTTTTGTCCATTTTTACTTTTTGTGATAATTGAATAAATTCACTTTTACGTCATAGTATACACTGTCGTATTTTGAGTTTTTTTGTCCATTTTGAATTTTTTAGATTTTTGAATAAATTCACTTTTACGTAATAGTATACACTGTCATATTTTGAGTTTTTTGTCCATTTCGAATTTTTTTGATTTTTGAATAAATTCACTTTTACGTAATAGTATACACTGTTGTATTTTGAGTTTTTTGTCCATTTTTACTTTTTGTAATAATTCAATAAATGCACTTTTACGTAATAGTATGCACTGTCGTATTTTGAGTTTTTTGTCCGTTTTGAATTTTTTTGATTTTTGAATAAATTCACTTTTACGTCATAGTATACACTTGTCGTATTTTGAGTTTGTCCATTTTGAATTTTGTTGATTTTTGAATAAATTCACTTTTACGTCATAGTATACACTGTCGTATTTTGAGTTTTTTGTCCATTTAGAATTTTTTAGATAATTCAATAAATTCACTTTTACGTAATAGTATACACTGTCATATTTTGAGTTTGTCCATTTTGAATTTTTTTGATTTTTGAATAAATTCACTTTTACGTAATAGTATACACTGTCGTATTTTGAGTTTTTTGTCCATTTTGAATTTTTTAGATTTTTGAATAAATTCACTTTTACGTTATAGTATACACTGTCATATTTTGAGTTTTTTGTCCATTTTGAATTTTTTTGATTTTTGAATAAATTCACTTTTACGTAATAGTATACACTGTCGTATTTTGAGTTTTTTGTCCATTTTTTCTTTTTGTGATAATTCAATAAATGCACTTTTACGTAATAGTATACACTGTCGTTTTTTGGAGGTTTTTGTCCATTTTTACTTTTTGTGATAATTGAATAAATTCACTTTTACGTCATAGTATACACTGTCGTTTTTTGAGGTTTTTGTCCATTTGTACTTTTTGCGATAATTGAATAAATTCACTTTTACGTAATAGTATACACTTGTCGTATTTTGAGTTTTTTGTCCATTTTTACTTTTTGTGATAATTCAATAAATGCACTTTTACGTAATAGTATACACTGTCGTATTTTGAGTTTTTTGTCCATTTAGAATTTTTTTGATTTTTGAATAAATTCCCTTTTACGTCATAGTATACACTGTCGTATTTTGTGTTTTTTGTCCATTTTGAATTTTTGTGATAGTTCAATAAATGCACTTTTACGTAATATTATACACTGTCGTATTTTGAGTTTTTTTGTCCATGTTGAGTTTTTTTGATTTTTGAATAAATTCACTTTTACGTAATAGTAAACACTGTCGTATTTTGAGTTTTTTGTCCATTTTGAATTTTATTGATTTTTGGAATAAATTCACTTTTACGTAATAGTATACACTGTCGTATTTTGAGTTTTTTGTCCATTTTTAATTTTTGTGATAATTCAATAAATTCACTTTTACGTAATAGTAAACACTGTCGTTTTTTGAGGTTTTTGTCCATTTGTACTTTTTGCGATAATTGAATAAATTCACTTTTACGTAATAGTATACACTTGTCGTATTTTGAGTTTTTTGTCCATGTTGAGTTTTTGATTTTTAAATAAATTCACTTTTACGTCATAGTATACACTGTCGTATTTTGAGTTTTTTTGTCCATTTTGAATTTTTTAGATTTTTGAATAAATTCACTTTTACGTAATAGTATACAGTGTCATATTTTGAGTTTGTCCATTTTGAATTTTTTTGATTTTTGAATAAATTCACTTTTACGTCATAGTATACACTGTCGTTTTTTGAGGTTTTTGTCCATTTGTACTTTTTGCGATAATTGAATAAATTCACTTTTACGTAATAGTATACACTTGTCGTATTTTGAGTTTTTTGTCCATTTTTACTTTTTGTGATAATAGAATAAATTCACTTTTACGTAATAGTATACACTGTCGTATTTTGAGTTTTTTGTCCATTTTGAATTTTTTTGATTTTTGAATAAATTCCCTTTTACGTCATAGTATACACTGTCGTATTTTGTGTTTTTTGTCCATTTTGAATTTTTGTGATAGTTCAATAAATGCACTTTTACGTAATATAGTACACTGTCGTATTTTGAGTTTTTTTGTCCATGTTGAGTTTTTTTGATTTTTGAATAAATTCACTTTTACGTAATAGTAAACACTGTCGTATTTTGAGTTTTTTGTCCATTTTGAATTTTATTGATTTTTGGAATAAATTCACTTTTACGTAATAGTATACACTGTCGTATTTTGAGTTTTTTGTCCATGTTGAGTTTTTTTGATTTTTGAATAAATTTACTTTTACGTAATAGTATACACTGTCGTATTTTGAGTTTTTTGTCCATTTTTTCTTTTTGTGATAATTCAATAAATGCACTTTTACGTAATAGTATACACTGTCGTTTTTTGAGGTTTTTGTCCATTTTTACTTTTTGTGATAATTGAATAAATTCACTTTTACGTCATAGTATACACTGTCGTTTTTTGAGGTTTTTGTCCATTTGTACTTTTTGCGATAATTGAATAAATTCACTTTTACGTAATAGTATACACTTGTCGTATTTTGAGTTTTTTGTCCATTTTTACTTTTTGTGATAATAGAATAAATTCACTTTTACGTAATAGTATACACTGTCGTATTTTGAGTTTTTTGTCCATTTTGAATTTTTTTGATTTTTGAATAAATTCCCTTTTACGTCATAGTATACACTGTCGTATTTTGTGTTTTTTGTCCATTTTGAATTTTTGTGATAGTTCAATAAATGCACTTTTACGTAATATAGTACACTGTCGTATTTTGAGTTTTTTTGTCCATGTTGAGTTTTTTTGATTTTTGAATAAATTCACTTTTACGTAATAGTAAACACTGTCGTATTTTGAGTTTTTTGTCCATTTTGAATTTTATTGATTTTTGGAATAAATTCACTTTTACGTAATAGTGTACACTGTCGTATTTTGAGTTTTTTGTCCATGTTGAGTTTTTTTGATTTTTGAATAAATTTACTTTTACGTAATAGTATACACTGTCGTATTTTGAGTTTTTTGTCCATTTTTAATTTTTGTGATAATTCAATAAATTCACTTTTACGTAATAGTAAACACTGTCGTATTTTGAGTTTTTTGTCCATTTTGAATTTTTTTGATTTTTGAATAAACTCACTTTTACGTCATAGTATACACTGTCGTATTTTAAAATTTTTGTCCATTTTGAATTTTGTTGATTTTTGAATAAATTCACTTTTACGTAATAGTATAAACTGTCGTATTTTGAGTTTTTTGTCCACTTTTACTTTTTGTGATAGTTCAATAAATGCACTTTTACGTAATATTATACACTGTCGTATTTTGAGTTTTTTTGTCCATGTTGAGTTTTTTTGATTTTTAAATAAATTCACTTTTACGTAATAGTATACACTGTCGTATTTTGAGTTTTTTGTCCATTTTGAATTTTTTAGATTTTTGAATAAATTCACTTTTACGTCATAGTATACACTGTCGTATTTTGAGTTTTTTTGTCCATTTTGAATTTTTTAGATTTTTGAATAAATTCACTTTTACGTAATAGTATACACTTGTCGTATTTTAAGGTTTTTTGTCCATTTTGATTTTTTTTAATTTTTGAATAAATTCACTTTTACGTCATAGTATACACTGTCGTATTTTGAGTTTTGTCCATTTTTAATTTTTATGATAATTCAATAAATTCACTTTTACGTAATAGTATACACTGTCGTATTTTGAGTTTTGTACATTTTGATTTTTTTTGATTTTTGAATAAATTAACTTTTACGTAATAGTATACACTGTCGTATTTTGAGTTTTTTGTCCATTTTTAATTTTTGTGATAATTCAATAAATTCACTTTTACGTCATAGTACACACTGTCGTATTTTAAGGTTTTTTGTCCATTTTTAATTTTTTTAATTTTTGAATAAATTCACTTTTACGTCATAGTATACACTGTCGTATTTTGAGTTGTCCATTTTTAATTTTTATGATAATTCAATAAATTCACTTTTACGTAATAGTATACACTGTCGTATTTTGAGTTTTTTGTACATTTTGATTTTTTTTGATTTTTGAATAAATTAACTTTTACGTAATAGTATACACTGTCGTATTTTGAGTTTTTTGTCCATTTTTACTTTTTGTGATAATTCAATAAATTCACTTTTACGTAATAGTATACACTGTCGTATTTTGAGTTTTTTGTCCATTTTTACTTTTTGTGATAATTCAATAAATGCACTTTTACGTAATAGTATACACTGTCGTATTTTGAGTTTTTTGTCCATTTTGAATTTTTTTGATTTTTGAATAAATTCACTTTTACGTAATAGTATACACTGTCGTATTTTGAGTTTTTTGTCCATTTTTACTTTTTGTGATAATTCAATAAATGCACTTTTACATAGTATACACTGTCGTATTTTGAGTTTTTTGTCCATTTTTACTTTTTGTGATAATTCAATTAATTCACTTTTACGTCATAGTATACACTGTCGTATTTTGAGTTTTTTGTCCATTTTTACTTTTTGAGATAATTCAATAAATTCACTTTTACGTAATAGTATACACTGTCGTATTTTGAGTTTTTTTGTCCATTTAGAATTTTTTTGATTTTTGAATAAATTCCCTTTTACGTAATAGTATACACTGTCGTATTTTGAGTTTTTTGTCCATTTTTACTTTTTGTGATAATTCAATAAATGCACTTTTACATAGTAGTATACACTGTCGTATTTTGAGTTTTTTGTCCATTTTGAATTTTGTTGATTTTTGAATAAATTCACTTTTACGTCATAGTATACACTGTCGTTTTTTGAGGTTTTTGTCCATTTTTACTTTTTGTGATAATTCAATAAATTCACTTTTACGTAATAGTATACATTGTCGTATTGAGTTTTTTGTCCATTTTGAATTTTATTGATTTTTGAATAAATTCACTTTTACGTAATAGTATACACTGTCGTATTTTGAGTTTTTTGTCCATTTTTACTTTTTTTGATAATGCAATAAATGCACTTTTACGTAATATTATACACTGTCGTATTTTGAGTTTTTTTGTCCATGTTGAGTTTTTTAGATTTTTGAATAAATTCACTTTTACGTAATAGTATATACACTGTCGTATTTTGAGTTTTGTGTCCATTTTTAATTTTTGTGATAATTCAATAAATTCACTTTTACGTCATAGTACACACTGTCGTATTTTGAGTTTTTTGTCCATTTTTACTTTTTGTGATAATTCAATAAATTCAGTTTTACGTAATAGTATACACTGTCGTATTTTAAGGTTTTTTTGTCCATTTTGAATTTTTTTAATTTTTGAATAAATTCACTTTTACGTCATAGTATACACTGTCGTATTTTGAGTTTTTTGTACATTTTGATTTTTTTTGATTTTTGAATAAATTAACTTTTACGTAATAGTATACACTGTCGTATTTTGAGTTTTTTGTCCATTTTTACTTTTTGTGATAATTCAATAAATGCACTTTTACGTAATAGTATACACTGTCGTATTTTGAGTTTTTTGTCCATTTTTACTTTTTGTGATAATTCAATAAATGCACTTTTACGTAGTAGTATACACTGTCGTATTTTGAGTTTTTTGTCCATTTTGAATTTTTTTGATTTTTGAATAAATTCACTTTTACGTAATAGAATACACTGTCGTATTTTGAGTTTTTTGTCCATTTTTACTTTTTGTGATAATTCAATAAATGCACTTTTACATACTAGTATACACTGTCGTATTTTGAGTTTTTTGTCCATTTTTACTTTTTGTGATAATTGAATACATTCACTTTTACGTAATATATACACAGTCGTATTTAGAGTTTGTCCATTTAGATTTTTTTGTGATAATTGAATACATTCACTTTTTTGTAATAGTATACACTGTCATTTTTTTAGTTTTTCATCAATTTTGATTTTTTTTTCGATATTTGAATTAATTCACTTTTACGTAATAGTATACAGTGTCGTATTTTGAGTTGTCCATTTTTACTTTTTGTGATAATTGAATAAATTCACTTTTACGTAATAGTATACAATTATCACAAAAAGTAAAATTGGACAAAACTCAAAATACGACAGTGAAATTACGTATTACGTAAAAGTGAATTTTCTCAATTATCACAAAAAAATCTAAATTGATGAAATATTAAAAAAACGACAGTGTATACTATTACAAAAAATGAATGTATTCAATTATCACAAAAAAATCTAAATTGATGAAAAACTCAATACGACAGTGTATACTATTACGTAAATGTGAATTTATTCAGTTATCACAAAAAATAAAAATGGACAAAACTCAAAATACGACAGTGTATATATTACGTAAAATTGAATTTATTCAATTATCAAAAAAAATCTAAATTGATGAAAAAATCAAATTACGACTGTGTATACTATGACGTGAAAGTGAATTTATTCAATTATCACAAAGTTAAAATGGACAAAAAACTCAAAATACGACAGTGTATACTATTACGTAAAAGTGAATGTATTCAATTATCACAAAAATCAAAATTGAGGAAAAAAATCAAAATACGCCAATGTATACTATTATGTAAAAGTGAATTTATTCAATTATCATGACAAAAAACTCAAAATAGGACAGTGAATAAATACACTTTTACGTAATAATATACACTGTCGTATTGTGAGTTTTTTGTCCATTTTTACTTTGTGATAATTGAATAAATGCACTTATGTAATAGTATACGCTGTCGTATTTTGAGTTTGTCCATTTTGATTTTTTTTTATTTTTTGAATAAATTCACTTTTATGTAATAGTATACACTGTCGTAATTAGATTTTTTTTGTCAATGATGACTTTGTGATAATTGACTAAATTCCCTTTTATGTAATAGTATACAGTAGGGGTGGGAATCTTTTACCATCTCACGATTTAATTTGATTCCGAATTTTGAGGCCAGGATTCGATTCATAATCAATTTTCGATTCAAAAAGATTTTCGATTAAAAACGATTTGATTTTGAAAATATCAAAATCAAATCCGCACCCGCCCAGACCCGTTAATATTTGGCCCATTACCTGACCCATGCCCGTGATAAATCACAATGCTAAAATCATTCAAATTAAAATGCTTTATTTTTTATCTTGCACCTCTCAACATCAACAGCGTCATGAATGGGCTAATTTAGAGGCTCTGCCTTTAAAGACTCGTTGTCAACTATTTCATATACTCCAATCACCAACTTTACTCACACATAATAAAACGTAAACATTACTCAATGTCAAATCCAGGTCTGGTGATCTCTCATCCTTATATGCCTCCGAGCTCCCTCTTAGGACTCGGTGTGGCTCGCAGGTGACGCTCATTCCCAATCACGCCCCGGTCTTGCTCACTCTCTCGCTCGTCCACCTCGCCACAGAAATATTGCACATATTTTTTATCCGCCCGCATCCCCGCCCATGATTTCTGTAAATGTCACAATTTGCCACTTTTATGCCGTTGCAGGACATTTTGCTAGTTACAAAATGGAGAAGAACACCCAGCTGATTTTATTAATTTATTAAATCGATTCTTGGACATTTCAGATCGATTCTGAATCGTTGCAAATGAGAATCTAGATTCTTCTGTGAATCTATTTTTTGGCACACCCCTAGTATACAGTGTCATAATTTAGCATTTTTGTCCATTTCGCCGTCATGTATAATTGAATAAATTCAAAAATATTTTTTGTCCATTATGACTGTGTTAATTGAATAAACTAACTTTTATGTAATAGTATACACTGTCTGTATTTAGATTTGTTTTCCATTTTGACCTTGTGTAATAATTGAATAAATTCACTTTAATGTAATTGTATACTCTGTCGTATTTTTTTTTCCTTTTCATTCTTGACTTTGTGATAATTGAACAAATTCACTTTTATGTAATAGTATATACACTGTCGTAATTTGGGCTTTTTGTCCATTTTGACCTTATGTAATAATTGAATAAATTCACTTTTATGTAATATACACTAATAATTGATTTTTTTGTGTCCATTATGACTTTGATAATTGAATAAATTCACTTTTATGTAATAGTATACACCATCGTAATTAGATTTTTTTTGTCCATTTCGCCGTCATGTATAATTGAATAAATTCCCTTTTTTTAATAGTACACAGTCGTATTTTTATTTTATTTTTGTCTATTTTGACTTTGTGATAATTGAATAATTGACTTTGTGAGAATTGAATAAATTCACTTTTATGTAATAGTATTCACTTCTATGCAGAAAATACTCATCTATTCTAGTGACCTGAGGGAGCATGAGGAGCATGTCCGTCAAGTCCTGCAAAAGCTCAGAGACCATCACCTTTATCTCAAGCTCAAGAAGTGCGAGTTCCACGTCTCCACTGTCCAGTTTCTTGGGGACATCATAGACAAACACAGAGTCAAGATGGAACAGAGGAAGGTGGACACCATTACCCATTGGCCTCCGCCCACTACCATCAAAGAGCTGCAGCGCTTCCTGGGATTCGCCAACTTCTACCGCCGTTTCATAAAGAATTACAGCCTGCTGAGCTCCTCACTCACCTCTCTGCTCCAGAACCGGCCCAAGTCTCTGTCCTGGACTCCATCGGCCACAGAGTCCTTCCACCAGCTGAAGAATGTCTTCCAGTCCGCTCCGTTCCTGGTATAGATCCTATGTATAATTGAATAAATTCACTTTTATGTAATAGTATACACTGTCGTAATTAGATTTTTTTGTTCTTTATAACTTTTTGTGATAATTGAATAAATTCACATTTATGTAATAGTATACATTGTCGTAATTAGATTTTTGTGTCCATTATGACTTTGTGATAATTGAATAAATTCACTTTAATGTAATAGTATACACTGTCGTAATTGTGGATTTTTGTCCATTTTGACCTTATGTAATAATTGAATAAATTCACTTGTATGAAATAGTGCATTTTTCGTATTTAGATTTTTTGTCCATTATGACTTTTTGTGGTAATTGAATAAATTAACTTTTATGTAATTGTATACACTGTCGTATTTAGATTTTTCTTCATGTTTGACTTTGTGATAATTGAAAAAAATAACTTTTATGTAATATTTTACACTGTCGTAATTAGATTTTTGTCCACTTTGACTGTGATAATTGAACAAATTCACTTTTATGTAATAGTATACACTGTCGTATTTTGATTTTTTTGTCCATTTTTACTTTCATATTTGAATAATTTCACTTTTATGTAATAGTATATACTGTCGTGATTTTGGATTTTTGCCCATTTTGACACCATGTATAATTGAATAAATTCACTTTTATGTAATAGTACATACTGTCGTATTTTGACTTTTTGTGATAATTGAATTTTAGATAATTGAATAAATTATATTTTATGTTATAGTATACAGCCATTTTTAGATTTCTTGTCCATTATGACTGTGATAATTGAATAAATTCACGTTTATGTAATAGTATACATTGTCGCAATTCGATTTTTTTGTCCATTTTGACTCTGTGATATTTTAATAAAATCACTATTATGTAATAGTATACACTGTCGTATTTAGATTTTTTGTGCATAATAACTGTGATCATTTAATAAATTCACATTTGTTATAGTATACACTCATAATTTGATGTTTTTGTCCACTTTGACTTTTTGTAATTGAATAAATTCACTTTTATGTAATAGTATACATAATTGCCTTATGTTCAGCTGAAAAAAGACATTCATACAGGTTTGAAACAACTTGAGGGTGAGTAAAGGATGACAGAATTTTCCTTTTAAAGTGAACCATCCCTTTAACCTTTTGTGATAATTGAATAAATCATTTTTATGTAATAGTATACACTGTTGTAATTTTAGTCCATTTTGACTGTGATAATTGCATAAAATCACTTATGTATTAGTATACTGTCGTTAGTTAAATTTTTGTCCATTTTGACTTTGTGATAATTGAAAAAATTCACTGTTATGTGATAGTATACACTGTCATAATTTTAGATTTTTGTCCATTTTGACTATCACATAACAGTGAATTTATCAAATTGTCACCAAGTCAAAATGGACACAAAATTCTAAATGACAACTCTATACTATTCCAAAAAAATGAATTATTCAAGTATCACAGTGAATATGGACAAAAATAAATTATGACAGTGTATACTGTGATAATTGAATAAATTCCCTTTTATGTAATTGTACACAGTTGTAATATAGAATTTTTTGTCCATTTTGACTGTGATTTAAGGACAGCGTGTTCACTAGGCTGCGATGCTGTCAATTTAAAGGGGGGGGGGGGTGAAACACTCAGTTCAGTCAATCTCATGTCAATCTTGAGTACCGTTAAAGTAGTATTTCATCCTTCACATCTCACGAAAAGTCTTTAGTTTTATTATATTTACAAAAGAAATATAGGCGATACCGAGTCTTTCCGGAAAAAAAAAACGAGCGCCTGGAGGCGTATCGTGTAGGCGGAGCTAAAGAATGACGAGCACGCAAAGGGATGACGTCCTCAAGCGTGGAGAAACCCTTGCTATCGATCTCAGCTAATACAGATATGATCCGGAGGCTGAAATAAACTGAACAGGAGAAACAGCAACAGCAGGACGTCCGTCTCTGTGTTATGTACTGTATTTAGTGGCCTGTCAACATTTGTGTGTCTTTACTCGCAGTTTATGAGGACATGATTCGGTTTATGGACTATTGTATGCGACTAAACCTTAGCAGTAGCAAGCAAAACGGTTTTGCATGTCAGACTAGTGTAACGTTATATATAGAACAACAATGGAGTCCGTTAGCGCATTTGAATGACGAAGCACGCAATCGTGTCGTTTACTGATGTTTACACACGCGACGAGCCAACAGCACAGACATTTGAAGCAGTTTTAATCACCGGCTGCTTCCAAAGCAGGACCGAACCTTTATCGCTGGGACCGCTCCGTCAAAAACACACTTCTTGGAGTGTGGAGATCCACTTTGCGATGCGACTGAAGCGATGTTGTGAAGCTTCGCGTCATTTCTGCGTTCAAATCGGTTCAAATGCAGCGCTGCCTTCCCGGAATGCTGTGCTGAAGCGTTGAAGTCGCTTGATGTCAAAGTGGAGGAATGAAGTGGAGCGCAGCGCGGACTATAACCGGCAGAAGTGTTCACGGACGACTGGATCTGCACCTGAGCGAGTGTTTATGGGCGGGCATTTCCTCTCTCGCTCTAGTCACGCGCACGCGCACCCTCCCGGGAGAAGAGCCCGTACGGCCCATACAAGGACCTTCCGCTCTTATTAACGTCAAGCCGAGCCATACTCAAAAAAAACTCTCCGAAACTTGTGAGAAACCGGAAGGAGTATTTTTGACACAGAAATACTCCATCAAACGTCCAACATTAGTTTTTGAAACTTTGTCTATGTTTAGGATGGGAATCCAAGTCTTTAACAGTGTAAAAAGCTCAGTATGCATCAAACAGCATTTCACCCCCCCTTTAAGGTCTGCGTGCATCCAACACATGCCGATTTTACTTTAGACATAACCAACTGTGTTTATGTATACCTTGTGTGTATTTGACAGTTTTAACGCAGTAAGACGACTACTTAGTAATCAAGTAATCAAGTGTTTGACAGGCGTTTAGTGTGTGCTCGGAAAAGCTCATGTTAAAACTGTGCATAAGCATGTGAATGAAATGTTTAACCCTCAAGGCTTTAAAACGCATGCAAATAATATACTTTTGTGATTGTGAATAACTATAGTGTTCCGTGAGATAACTACTACGAACGTGTGACTGATGTGAATGTGTGTTGCTTTGTTCAGTATATTTGGATGGAGGCAAATTACAGAATTAAAATAAATTAAATGCAATGTAATTTATTAAAATAAATGTAATTTCGCCAAATATCTTTTTTTTTTGTTAAGCAACCTACTTCAGTGTAGCTAATATGTGACGATAACATTGTGCACTTAACACAGAGGATTTGAAGTTGTGACGATCGGGTGCGTGTGGACGGTTTGTTTTTAAACAGCAGATCCAGTGACGTTAGAGCTGATCCGCGCATCTCTTGTTCCAAGTTACCCTGTCCAATATTTTTTGCTTCAGTAAAGGAGTAAATGCTTGTCATGCCTGAGCTGAAGCTGAAACATGAAAGTTAAGTTGCACTACATAAATACAATGTTTAGGCATTATTGTTATTCATATCACTAGATTTTATATATGGCAATTGTTTAGTCTCACAGAATTAATGTATGTGATTTCAGCAATAAAACTTAATTTTTCTAAAAAGAAAACAAATTAGATGTTAATTTTTAGATCCCTGTCTTATTGTCTCATTTAGCATTGCTCTAATAAAGAGAAAAGTAATTATCCCATTAATCGATCGGTTAAGTGCTAGATTAATCGATTACAAAAAGAATCAATAGCTGCAGACCTAGAGGAGATTGGAAAAGGAGAGCAGCTACTTTGTCTGCGGGACAAAGGTAACATCCCCTACAGGAGCCCTGCTTGTAAGGTCCAGGAGACATTGCGAACCCGGCTCTATCTCAGATAGGAGTACCCGAATTTAGAATCAGACAGATAGGGATCTATGTCTCAACATTTTATTTTTAATTTCTCTTTACAACGGTTTTAATTGTCCTCATTTTATTTTAATTCTTACACATGGTATTCTTATTTCTTATGCATATGTTATCACATAATTTCTATGTAACGCACTTTGAATTGTTATTGTGTATAGAATGTGCTAAACAAATAAACTTGCCTTGCCTGACGTGGTGTACATAGCAAATGATTGCAATGAACAAGAAGTTGGTTGTCTCTGCACTGACATTAGTACAGCTATTGCTCACTGATTGGAACAAGACACTGTATAAACTTAATTCATAACCACCCACAAACTGTACATCAAAGATAACTACAAAAACCTTGGTACATAAACTCATTGAATATGTCCTACTAACTGCCTATAAGTGAAGATTTTTCAGTAGTAAATATATACACACACACACACACATATCCATATCCCAATCAGGAATAACATTATAATATTGTGTTGGTCCCCTTTTGCTGCCAAAACCCCTGATCCATCGAGGCATTGAGTCCACTAGACCCCTGAAGGTGTGCTGTTATATCTGGCACCAAGATGTTAGCAGCAGATCCTTTAAGTCCTGTAAGTTGCAAGGTGGGGCCTCCATGGATCAGACTCGTTTGTTCAGCACATCCCACAGATGCTCGATTGGATTGAGATCTGGGGAATCTGGATTCCGAGTCAACACCTCAAACTCGTGCTCCTCAAACCCTTCCTGAACCAGTTTTGCTTTGTGGCAGGAGCATTATCCTGCTGGAAGAACCACAGTCACCAGGGAATACCGTTTCCATACCATGTAGGTAGGTGGTATGTGTCAAATAACATCCACATGGATGGAGGACCCAAGGTTTCCCAGCAGAACATTGCCCAAAGCATCACACTCAACAAAGCTCAACTTCTTCCAATAGTGCATCCTGGGGCCATGTGTTCCTTGGGTAAGTGACGCACACACACACACCCAGCCATCTATGTGATGTTCAAGAAAATGTGGTTCATCAGTAAACTGCAGCACCTGTATGTAAGGCTCAGTGTCAAACATTCAGAAACTTCCATGGTCCCTTCTAGTGGATGTAATTTCTCAGGTGTCACCTATAAGTCAATACAAAAACACAATTACAGGATGCCATGCAAATTAAGTGAAAATAATGGAGTAGATGCATAGCATAAACTATAACGGTTAAAGGTTATAATAGCCAAACTATTTAATTTTTAGAATTCCAAACGAAACCATCTCAAGGAGAGGAACAAAATTGTGTAATTTTCATTGCCTTCGTAACTAAAGATAAATTGCTCTGTGGTGATACTTGCCTTCTTGTGTTATCAGTATGACAGCAGTGATGAGCACAGGGATGCCCATAGATGTGGTTATGCCCGCAGGGACTGATTTACTGTAGATGGCAGGTGGTAAAGGCTCTGGAAACAACAATTTATTATTAATGATTGAAAACACTGTAATAAATGTCCATGCATTTTTATGATTTACACTGGCATTCAAAAGGTTTTGATCTGTAAGTTGTTTTTTTAAACAATTATAGGTGCTGTCTCTTATAATGATTATCATCAATGTTTAGAACATAAAACTGGATTCTTTGATGAACAGAAAGTTCAAAAGAACAGCATTTATTTTAAATAGCTTATTTTGTAACATGTCTTTACTGTCACTTTTGATCAATGCATCCTTGCTGAATAAATGTATTCATTTCTTTACATTATATCACCAAGGGGAAATGAAGGCAGTTGTGACTTCAAAAGCGATTAGTCAGCTATTATTCAGCAATTAGGCTTAAAGATTGTCTTGGCCTTATCTTTTGTTTTGCTAGTACAGCTGTAATTAGATCATCGCCTTAATATTATCGCAACCCTTAGTAATATGTAGCATACAACATTCCTGGATAACACAACATAGCTTCGTTTTATCTAGCAGGTCTGGAGGCTGCAACATTATCTTAACCCATAAGTCACTTCAGTTCATTGATTTTGTGTCAATGCATAATTTTCTTAGTTATTCTACAGATAAGAGCACAACTATCAACATTCATTTTAATGCCAGCATGTCAGTTTGCCGGAGGGGAGACAAAAAAAAAGAAAGAAAAAAAAACAGTTGTGATTGTAAAAAATGTCAAGAAATAGCAATTTCATACTTTCTCAAAGTTTTAAAAAGCCGACTCTCTGATCGCTGTCATTAAAAAAGTCTACGCTGCTGTCCTTTTATTATCTACATGGTGATGCAACTACCACAGGTATTTCATCAGAAACTCTACGACGTGTGGTGTAATACTTACGATACACGGTGACGTTGTAAATCTTGTTTTCCGGGTGTGTATCTCCCATTTTGCAGACTTTGTAAAACCCTGTTTGACTGAAGTTGACGTTCATCAGGATCAGTCACGTTCTCCCCGTTAGAGATCAGCGAGACTCCAGAAATCCAGCACTTGCGCTCACAGACTTGATTATAGCAGATAAGCTGTGCTATCAGTTCCTGTGAGGAGACCTTGAGACGAGTAATCAAAACCTGGGGGTCTTCATCCCACTTCTTAAAATGAATAGAAATGGTGAGGTTTCCTCCTTCAGACACCGCGAGCGACTCAAACTCATCATCAACTGCAACAGCAATGCCTATAAAATATTTGCACAGTAAATATAAACCGTTTAAGTAAAGCTGGTCCACTCTTAATAATCACTAAATATAAGAGGTAGTCTTTAAAAAAACGGCACATGGCTTACCAATATTAAAACACGCTACAAGAACGAGCATCATCTTCCTTAGATAGACGTCTGGATGTATCCGTCCTATGATGTGGCGACACAGGTTTCATTTGGTGTGTGTTGTCACTAGTGATGGGGAGTCGACTCCGAAAGAGTCGATTCCTCAACTCTGAATAGCCCCAGAGTCTGGGTCGACTCCGGCACAGGAATCGACTCTTGATGTCGACTCTGTTGCGGTGTCCGAAATCGCTCACTTGTTTACGGATTTTCTAATCCACATAGCCTGAAGTGCATGCCAGTGTAGTGCACCACCATAAGCAAGAGTGACTCAAATGAGGAATTCAGACACTGACGTAACTTAATATCACGTCAGAGAGCTGTCGCAAACTGTCACATGCTTAGGCTACTTTAGAAACAAAACAGTCACAGCGACTTTAGTTCGTAAACACATAGCCTAGGCTTCCTCCATGCTAGCTTTAGTTTAATTGACAGAGGGTATATAATGCAATACAGATTTCCATTGTGTTCATAATCAACCATAAATCAAAAATACGCAAATCAAGAGCACATCAAGAAGTGTAGCCTACGTCATTGTAGCTATGCATTTTACTATTTAGTAACTATCTTTAACTCACCTTTTTAAGAATGAGCACGTGACATCATTCGACAAAAGCTTTTTATGTGACTTTCCTCTGTAAAATTAGATCGGCAACATCAGAAACATTGATCTCATCAAGTCGGCGCTAAATTGGACTAATAAGTTGGTTTAAATAAGGGGCGTGTGTCGGGGGGGAATTTAAGTGTGTAACAACTGCAATTTTCTCCCATTTCTGACCCTGTTTTGATTTAAAGTAAATGGAGTCGATTAGACTCCTTGTGTGAGTCGGAAATCGGAGTCGACTCAATTCTGCAAATGCAAACTCGCTGCAAATGAAGAAAGCACAAGCAAATAAAGAAAACATCTTCATTAGCTTGACAACACGCGCGCTGCAAAAGTTCACAACATATGCAAATTCAAAAACGCGCTGCAAATCCTCACAACACATACAAATTCAGAAACGCGCTGCAAAAGTTTACAAACACATATGCAAATTCAAAAACAGACCTCAAAGGAGAGTTTTTTTGTTTACTTTTATAACATGATGGTATAATTGCTTAGTCGTTTGGACATTGTTGGCCTAAATATATTGTTACACTGTATAAAAAAGACCATGCAATCATACGTTTAGGATGTTTAAATAAACAAAACAAAAAAAACTCACCTTTCAGCTGGTCAGTGACAACAACACTGGCGACAGGCGAGTAAACAATAAGCAGGTCCCAGTAGGGGTTCGTCACTCAAAGGAGTCCCTGTCGGTACACGATCCGTTCCACCTGCACGATCCGTTCTACGCATGCGCATAATTATGTAGTAGAAAACGTCACGGTTTTCCTACACTATCGGTACAAATGAAACACTTGACGGCAAGGCGGCACAATTTGCGTCATATTTGTGTTACATTTAACAGCAGGTCTATTTTGATGCTTTTAAATGTAACAAAATAAATAGCAAAAGCCGTGAGTCGTTACATGAACGTATGATCAGTTTCCTCCTTACTTTGCGATTCATTGCTGGTAGCGTTATTAGGCTCAACTTACTAAACTTGCCGTGTTTTGGTCTGAGGTCAGTACGTTAGTATTGTCAAAGACGGTTTGTGCCGTTTTTTTAAATTAATATTTTAATAAATGGTTGTAAAGTCATTGGGTTAAGGTTCCGTGTTAAGAGCGTTCCAGGACGAGCGCGTGCACGCGTCTCCCATTCTGAATATGAATATCAGCAACTCAATCCAAGTTCACTTGTGCATTCGCAAAATTTTGTGCAGATATAATTTGTAATATTTTGTTAACTTTATATAAATCTGATTAATCTCATATAGGAAGCTTTTTGTTGAGTTAAATAATGCGCTAACAAAGAGATTCAGTGTAACTTACCGGTGTTAATTCAGCGCATCCGCTTCAGCTCGCGCAGTTCAAACAGCAACGCACGACTAATAATAACTATGATTGGGACTGTCACATTACATAACATTAATGAAAACAACATTTTAATAAATCGTTTTGAATTAATTGGGTTGAGGTGACGCTTCAGCACGTTGTTCTTGGAAGTGCGTCCACACATTCTGAATAACAGATCTGAGGCGGGGTTCGTGTTGTATTACAGGTTATATTTGGTTATTAAATAAGTAATTTAATTAAATAATAAATCCATTTGACTGTTTGTTACGATCTTCTATTTTTTGAATATATCACATGATGTAGCATGTTGTATACATCTATATAATGTATCCGTTTCAAGTTTTACATTTAATTCAGTAATTCACACACTTTTCCAAAATATTCTAATTTTTGGAGACCTACCTATATAGAATGCATACGTGGAAATGGTTGTCTGGTTAGTTTGGCCATACCTTGACTATTTGGGGACGATAAAGCCTGTAAATAGGTGGTAGGGTGCCTGCCATCAGTTGTTCTGCCTCCTCTGTCCAGAAGGCAAAGCGCTGCCCTAAGTTCTGTCCATGCCTATTTAAAAGTATGGTACTGTTAATGCAGCACAATTGTAAAGCAGACATTGCAAGCAATGTTTTAGTGCTTGAAATGTGTCCTACCTTGCGATCGAAAATTTCTCCAGGATCTGGAGACACCACCACTTCCGAATAGATGGTATGTCAGTCTGTAATATACATGTAATATTGGAGTCTTGCATTGTTTGTTTTTTAACATTCTTGGATACATACATTACATGAACTACAACTTACATCCAAAAAGTGAAACATGGCACCAGTACAGATGCAGAGGGCATACTGTTAAAGAGAAAAATAATGACTTTCTGTGATAGACAAACAATGTTTTTACAAAATGAATGCACTTTTTGTAACACATCACTTGAAGATATTAAACATTTATTTTTTGTATTGCCCTTTTTCTATTTCATTTTGGACTGACTTTAAAATAGATATTCCTAAAATTACTATTCCGCCCATTACTCCTAGCTGCTGCTACCCGTCTCCACTCACTTACCTCTTATAGCAAAATTTTTAGCCATGCGTGAGACCTTCTTCTTCAACGCCGCATCCTCTAGCCCGTAAACCAAATATCGCTGAAGGGCATCGTAAAGGGCAAACTTCTGTTTTTCCTCTGAACTCCATTTTCATTCTGTAAGAAAAAAAAAAAAATTCTGTCAGAAACCCTTCTCTGACACCAAATCCTGTCAGAAAATATTACATGCAACTGATCATTTCTTCACAACTTTATAAAAATCATGTATGCAATATGAAATAAGGTAAACAATTACTTAAAAAAAAACAAATTTCTGTCAGAAATTATTACATGCTACTGTCATTCCTTCACAACTTTATAAAATCATGTAATCAATGTAACCTCTGTTGTCAGTGTCATCTAGGCCTTATCACTTTATTTTTATTAGATTTCTTTTTTAGTCGTGAAGTTAGTTATAATATTTAAACAGTGTGCAAAAATAAAAAGTTACTCACCTCTGGAAATAGGCTTACTTTGTTGTTGCTGAGTGGATGATTTGCGTAAGAAGGGGGGCAGTGGTATTAAACTTGACAGCAGTCCAATCAGCCAATCAGAAGATATCTCCAAGGCACATGACGACAAGATGGTAACCTCTGGCCAATGATTTTCAATGATTTGACCCCAAACCCTCCCACCGAGCTCATACTCATACATGCTCCACTCGCCCATAGTCATACTTTGTAATTAACAACAATAATAATAAACATTAAAAAAAAAAAAAAAAAAAAAAAAAAAAAAAAAAAATCGACCATAGTCTGCAGCCAGACGCTTCTCTTTTCTTTTGCTGTGAGTGAATGAAAGTCTCGTGGCATTTGCATGCGTTGTGAACATTTGCAGCGCGCGTGTTGTCAAACTGATGATGTTTTCTTTATTTGCTGGTGCTTTCTTCATCCCTCCCTCTAAACCTCCAGGACCTCCTCATATGTCTAAATTTTTCACACAAAAAAGTAGCCTAACCAGTGTACAATTTTAACAAATTTAAGGGACACTCATTAATGACAAAACAGAACACTACAGTAGACCGATTACGTGAACATGAACATATTTAATATTAACTATTTATTTTACGTCTAATTAATTTTCGAGAGCGCTCCTTCAGGACTGTGCATTATAAGTTGTCTCTCAGTAAACAAACTTTTTAAAATTCATTAATAATATACGACAGATTATTTTGTGTGTGTCTACATTTAATCATTTAGCAGACGCTTTTATCCAAAGCGACTTACAAAAAAGGGGAGAGCAATAGAAGTAACGAAACAAACAAGGCCAACAACCTGTAAGAGCTGTAAGAAGTCTCAGTTAATTAGCACAGTACACTTTTTTTTTTTTTTTTTTTTTTTTTGGACAAACAAGATTTAAAGCCCCACTTGGCTACTTTTGCTCTCGGGGTCCCCCTACAGTTTGGAAAAAATAATGTCCTCAACTACTGTCGTAAGCTCTGTCATCCTACAACAGGAGATGCCATCGCGCGCATTTGTTGACATGACAACCCTGATAGCCCTGAACTAGTGATGCGCGGGTCGTCTCATAACCCGCGGACCCCGTATGTCTATTTAATGGTCGCGGGTGCGCGACGTAAAAATATATACAGTGGTGCGGTGCGGGCCAAATAACTTCATAAAAGCGTCCCGCGGGTCGGTGCAGCACTAACAGTTCCCCTGAACAGTTCTTCTGGCGTCGCGTGTGAAATGTCTTCATCCCAGGTAACGTTACAGTCAGTGGCATGTTTCAGCATGTCATATGAATATAATTTCATGGGTTTTATTTTTTTCAAACGCCAAATAATCACAATGCTCACGTTTACAAGCCAGCGTCATTATAGTAGTCTATTGGTTACCGTTTTACTGAATCTATATGATACTTCAGTTCAATGTTTGAGTCGTAGGTAATCACCGTAACAAGCATGACAGCATCGGTCGGCCACGCCTCCTTCAGCTCACGCCGACAGGCAAACGCTGGTCACATGTTGATCCTCGTCCTGCCTTTAATCCCATCACTTTTTCGTTTCCTCTTATTGCTTTCCTCCAACAAAACCTTTTCTTTCTTATTTGTCTCTGCTGCTTCGGACATGACTATATTATCCGACGAACAAAGTTGTGCTCGCACGTCCGAATGTAAGGAAGAGTGTGTGTTGGTGGAAGTGACGTATATGCCGTAAAGCAGTCGAATTTTGTAATTCTTTTCTTTTTCTCGGGTTACTACGCGAAACCCGAAGTTTAAAAGTACGATTAAAAACGATACAGACCCCATCAGGCTATGGCAGACGTGTCATTCAACCTATTGTAAGTCGATTTATCATCACAAGAGTCTTAAAAAATATATTATGAAGGTTGAAAAGTTACCTAGTGCTGCTTTAATGGATAGTTAAGTGCTATTCTTTATTGGTCAGGTGCAATTGGAAAAGATGTGTCTTAAGATGTTTTTTTTTTTTTTTAAATGGCTACAGACTCGGCAGCAAGAATTGAGATCGGCAGGTCATTCCACCAGGTGGGAACGGTCCAGGAAAATGTCCGCGAGAGTGATTTCATGCCTCTGTGGGATGGAACCACGAGGCGTCGCTCACTCGCAGAACGCAAGCTTCTGGAGGGTGTGTAAGTCTGAACAAGTGTGTCTAATTTATTTAACCACGACCTTGTTGCAAGTGTTTAGTGACATCACATCTCTAGGTCAGACCCTCAGTCACTCCCTGACCAAATACACACTTTAGAAAAGCAAAATCATAACTGGAAAGAATCATTATAATAGGATAAATATTGATTAAGGCTTTGACTATGAACTTAATTAGAATACATGTACATATACAGGTATATTGAAGCGCCAGTGGATTTCAGAATCCCCTTTTCAATTGTCTTACATTATAATCATTATATGTCTGACAAGGTCTGATAAACATTATATAAACATACTAGCCAAATTAAAAATAAATATCATACATACCATATGGGCTTCAGAGGAGTGGGGTAACAGTAATTGATCAATGCACTGGGTCTTTTGCCCTTCAGAAACACGGGCCTGATGTGACGGCTTGGTATGGGGAAATGGAGCGAAAACTCAAATGCATGAAGAAGTTGATTTTTATTAAATAATAAAATATGGAACAAACATAACACCCATGAGGGGAAAACTAAACGTCAAATAAAAACTAAACACAAGGAGCAGGAAGCGGTAGCATCGGAACAGGGAACAGAAGACATCCAACATACCAACAATAACAACTGAAGACACAATGAGAATATAAAGGGTGACCAATCAAGCAGGAAACCAGGGAGAACAGGTGGGGCAAATTAACCAATAATGAGATGACAAGAGGGGTGGGGGGAAGACAGGAGCACATGACATGGAACAAAAAAACAAAACAAAACACCACATGTGCTAACCAAGACAGACATGTGACACTTGGCTTTCAGTGGCATGCAACGGTCCACAGTTCACTATAGTCATCATTAGTTGCTGGACCGACCATCTGATAACTTTTTATTTTTATTTAGAGAGCCCTTTCATGGGTACTGCTGTTTGTGTTGATGCCATCTAGTGGATGCAACTTTCATTGTCAGAGTGTCACTTCCTGATGAAAGTCATAAAACCATAGAGTGAATGTTCATCAGATCAGTTCTTCAGGTGCTTCATCAAGGACACGGCACAAAGCAGAAAGTGATATTTGTTAAAGTGACCATCAACATGTGGGTTTTCATTGTGTTCTTCATCAGTAGGGAAGGTAAGAAATATTTTCTTTCCACAAGCATATTAAATATTGTTCTAGTGGTTGTGGTCACCGGTTAAGTGACATTTGTGAAGTGAATTTCATGCTTCATACAAGACTTGAGTTTTACCAACAACACAACATATCAGCATTTATGCAACATTTAAATAAAAGTGAGCAAAATTGATAAAAGTAATAGTAATGTTTGGCAAGGGAAATGTGTATAGCACAATAAAAGAAAGTAGAAGAAAAAAAGGGAATAAATTAGATAAAATGACAGGATTATAGGCTACATTAAAATTAATATGAGGGACATGTAAGTAAGTAAAAAAAAAAGAAAGAAAAAAAACAATGCAGTGCAGTGCGACCGTATATAAAGCGCAGAAACGCAGGAAATGCACAGTTAAACAGGTTTCGGTTTCTAATCTGGACTTAAAAAAATATCTACCCTCAGGGCACATCTGACATCCTATGGAATTTATGCTTGATCCATTGGATTGAGATTTGAGAGCTTTAGATTTTGGTCTGACTCTGAGGCCATTATCAAGGCACGCACTTCCAAAAACAATGCGGCCCAAACATTTACATTTACATTTAATCATTTAGCAGACGCTTTTATCCAAAGCGACTTACAAAAAAAGGGGAGAGCAATAGAAGCAACGAAACAGACAAGGCCAACAACCTGTAAGAGCTGTAAGACATCTCAATTAATTAGCACAGTACACTTTGTTTTGTTTTTTTTGTTTTTTTTTTGTGTTTTTTTTATAGACATCTACAACAAAAACTCAAGTACGCAAAATGCCGAACACTGGATTTTGATAGCTATGATAACCCATTAGGACTAAGGCGGTTGCCCCAACTGTTGTCGTTAATGCAGATTCAGTGGCCCAATGGGTTGGTTTTGTATTCTAGCTAAACGCGCAGCAATAGCCATCTACAACAAAAACTCACGTACGCAAAATACAGAACACTGGATTTTGATAGTTATGATAACTATGTAACATACCCGCCTGAAGGCACAAATCCGGATGAGAGACCTAGATATGATCCAGGAGTGTGCGCTTTTTGGTCGTTGCTGTGGTGATCAGTAATTGCTATTCTGTATTGGTCAAGTGCAAATGGAAAAGATGTGTCTTAAGATGTTTTTTAAAAATGGCTACAGACTCGGCAGCACGAATTGAGATCAGCAGGTCATTCCACCAGGTGGGAACGGTCCAGGAAAATGTCCGTGAGAGCGATTTCATGCCTCTTTGGGATGGAACCACGAGGCGCCGCTCGCTCGCAGAACGCAAGGTTCTGGAGGGTGTGTAAGTCTGAACAAGTGAGTTTAGGTATATTGGTGCAGAGTAAGTGGTTGTTTTGTAGGCGAGAACTAGTGCCTTGAATTTGATGCGAGCAGCCATTGGCAACCAGTGCAGTCTGATGAAGAGAGGCGTAACATGCGCTCTCTTCGGCTCATTAAAGACCACTCTCGCCGCTGCATTCTGGATCAGCTGCAAGGGTTTGATAGTGCATGCTGGAAGCCCAGCCAGAAGAGCATTACAAAAGTCCAGTCTGGAGAGAACAAGAGCTTGAACCAGGAGTTGTGCAGCCTGTTCTGATAGAAAGGGTCTAATCTTTCTAATGTTGTATAAAGCAAATCTGCAGGACCATGTTGCAGTAATGTGGTCAGGGAAGTTTAACTGGTCATCAATCACAACTCCAAGGTTTCTGGCTGTCCTTGATGGAGATATGGTCGATGAACCAAGCTGAATAGAGAAATTTTTATGAAGTGCTGGGTTGGTTGAGAAAACAAGTAATTCTGTCTTTGCAAGATTGAGTTTAAAATGATGCTCTTTCATCCAGTCAGAAATGTCTGTCAGACAGGCAGCGATACGAACACTGACTGTAGGATCATCTGGTTGAAATGAGAAGTAGAGTTGAGTGTCATCAGCATAGCAGTGATAGGAGAAGCCGTGTTTCTGAATGACAGAACCTAATTATGACATGTAGATGGAGAAGAGAAGTGGTCCAAGGACTGAGCCCTGGGGAACTCCAGTAGCTAGATGATGTGACTTAGACACTTCACCTCTCCATGACACCCTGTAGGACCTACCAGAGAGGTACGACCTGAACCACTGGAGAGCAGTTCCTGCGATCCCCGTCTTCTTAAGTGTTGACAGGAGAATCTGGTGGTTAACTGTGTCAAAAGCAGCAGACAGATCCAGCAGAATGAGCACTGAGGATTTGGAAGCTGCTTTTGCCAGTCTCAGTGCCTCAGTTACCGAGAGCAAGGCAGTCTCAGTCGAATGGCCGCTTTTGAAGCCGGATTGGTTGTTGTCCAGGAGGTTGTTCTGTTCAAGAAACATAGAGAGTTGATTGAACACAACTCGCTCAAGGGTCTTTGCAATGAAAGGCAGAAGGGATACCGGTCGGTAGTTTTCTAAAAGTGCTGGATTCAGAGAGGGTTTCTTAAGCAGTGGGGTTACCTGAGCCTGCTTAAATGCTGTGGGAAAGGTTCCCGTATGAAGAGAAGTGTTGACAATGTGAGTGAGTGCAGGAGTGATTGAAGAAGAAATAGCCTGAAGGAGATGAGTGGGTATAGGATCAAGTGGACAGGTAGTAGGGTGATTGGAAAAGGTGAGTTTAGAAATATCTGCCTCGGAGAGCGGAGAGAAGGATGGAAGCGTGTTTGTGTTAGTTGTTGAGATGTGCGGGTCAGTTTGTGATGAGGAGAACTGTTTGCTAATGAGAGCTGTTTTGTTTGTGAAAAATGATGCAAAGTCATCAGCTGTAAGAGTTGATGAAGGAGGGGGAGGAGGAGGACAAAGGAGAGAGGAGAATGTTTTAAAGAGTTTACAAGAGTCAGAGGAATTGTTAATTTTGTTGTGGTAGTATGTTGTTTTAGCAGTGGAGACATTTGTAGAGAAAGAAGAGAGAAGAGACTGATACAAGGTAAGGTCAGTATAGTTTTTAGATTTCTGCCATTTCCTCTCTGCCGCCCTGAGTCCAGAACGATGTTCACGGAGAACATCAGACAGCCAGGGGGCAGATGGGGTGGGGCGGGCTGGTCTGGATGAAAGGGGGCAAAAACTGTCTAAGGAGGATGTTAGAGTGGAGCAAAGAGTGTCGGTAGCACTGTTAATGTCCAGTGCTGAGAACTGAGCAGGTGGAGGGAGTGAAGATGAAACCATAGTGGATAGGCGAGAGGGAGAGAGTGAGCGTAGATTACGCCGAAAGGTAATCTGTGTAGGAGTACGTGTTGTATCAGGAGTCAGTATGAGGTTAAGAGTGATGAGAAAGTGGTCTGAGGTGTGTAATGGAGTAACTAAAGTGTTGTCCGTGGAGCAGTTGCGTGTGTAGACAAGGTCTAATTGGTTACCTGATCTGTGAGTAGCCGTAGTAGATACTAACTTAAGGTCAAATGAAGTCAGTAGAGTGCTGAAGTCTGCAGCTAGGTGTTTATCAAGATGGATGTTGAAGTCACCAAGCAGAATCAGTGGAGTGCCATCCTCAGGGAAGCTAGAAAGTAACACATCCAACTCCTCCACAAAGTTACCGAGGTGACCTGGAGGATGATAGACCACTACCACATGGATTTTAACAGGGTGAGTAATAGTGATTGAGTGCGATTCAAATGAATTGGCCGGTAGAGACAGCAATGGATCAAATTTCCAATCATTTGAGATAAGCAAACCAGTACCCCCACCCCTCCCAATAGGCAGAGCAGTGTGTGAAAAAGTATAATTGGTTGAGAGGGCTGCAGGAGTGGCAGTGTCCTCTGGTTTGATCCAGGTCTCAGTTAGGGCCATGAAGCTGAGCTGAGAATGAGTCCCAATAGATGAAATAAAGTCTGCTTTGTTTACAGCCGACTGGCAATTCCAGAGACCAATCGGAATAGAGAGTAAAGTAGCAGAGGATGTTAGGATATAGCGCAAATTATTAGGATTGCGGCGTCTTGTGCGTACAGAGCGTGATTTACGAGTGCTAGTAGTTATAGTTGAGATTTGAAAGCACATGGTGAATACAGATCAGAGAAAAGGCAAGATAGGAATTAGAAAAGAACCGAACAAAAATAATGAAAAGGAAGATGATACTCAAGTGCTTTGCCGGGGTCCTTGCTCGGGATGAGTTGCACAAGGAAGAGTTGAGGTCTTTACACTCGTTGGTCTTCACACAAGGAGGGCTTCCGCTGCCGCGGACTATCACGCTATTTATACTCACCTGTGTATTGTTATTGAAAGCAGCTGGGAACGCCCCCAACAAACTCACTCCCAACGTGGCAAAGCCCAAACAAATGCCAACTCAACAAATGCTAACTCCCACACACACCGTGAGAATACACCAAAACTAATAATACACACCACTGCACTACACAGACACACTTATCCAACAACAAATGAACAAACAATCAAATGAGAAAAGTTACAAACACTTACAGAGTAGTTGTCTATCAGTCAACTAATTGCTCCTCTCAAAGTCTCCAAATTCAATGATAGGCTATGATATCCTACCTGCCTGTCAAGATATGTATTTCCATACTTCCGCACACATGCTCGTTTTTTCGACATATTTTACAATCCTTTCTGAACCAAAACAAGGATCTTAAGCTGCGTTCGCATCATGTTTTAACCATCATTTAGAGACATTCAGAGATGTCTGTTTCAATGTTCCAGGTTTTGTTGAAGAAAGTTTTCATATAGTTTCAGGTCTCGTGAATGGAGAGCGGGATGAGGTAAAGACAGTGATGGAGGGAGACGTTCTGACTTTGCAAACAGGAGTTCCTGATCTGAAAGGCGAGGATGAAACAATGTGGCTGTTTACAAATGGCAGCCAAACCACCCGTATAGCACAGATGTATCAGAGTAAAGTATGGCTTCATAAGAGACTCGCTGACAGATTGCAGATCGACCAACAGACAGGATCACTGACCATCTGGAATATCAGTGCCAGTGAATCTGGACTTTATAAGCTTGAACTCACCATCAATGAATTAGTCTCCAGGAGAACATTCAGAGCTAATGTATATGGTAAGTTTTAAAGGGGTACTTCAGCGCTGGGAAGATGAATCTGTATTTAAACTGTGTCATCAATGTAGTAGAAATGTGAAATTATTTTTGAATTTGGTGCCTTCTAGACTGAGAAAAGACAGAAAATGTATTTTTGTCTCATGGGGATGAAAGATTACAATTCCCAGAATGCTTCGCTGCCCTGTGAGGCCATTCCCAAAGCCACCAAATTGATTACTGTGACTGAGTTAGAGAAGACACTACAATTAAAAACTGAACGTGTGTGTTCAATATAATGAGTGAGTCACCGCGCGAGTATCACAGCACTGAGCACTAACTGCAGGAGTCAGATAAATGAGCTGATGAGCTCTCGTGATGAGAGGTGAGGTAATCGCGACTACACTCACGGCATACATTCACAACGCGAGTTCAGTCTGGCGCATTTCAGTTCATGCCTTTGCAAGCTTAACTTTCATAGAAATTAATTTGAGAAGTTAGAAGACTTACATTGCTAACCATAGCTCCGTTTAAATGAGTGACTGTAGCTGAGCTGAGCTCTGAGTGTGATCTCCATCCCACATGCGCAGATTCAAAACATACAGAAACGGCTCCCTCTGCTGGCTGTAGTCTTTAGCCTTTGGGCAAACATTCCTCCTATGATGCAAATATCGTCAATTTGCATCATAGGAGGAATTTTTCCAGAATAAATCTCTTGTCTCAGGGGGATATGAGGGGGGAAAGCACAATCATTTCAATATACTCCAGGGTTTCTACTGATACAAAGCCATATGCTAATCGCTGAAGTAACCCTTTAAATACTGCCAATACAAGATTCAATACTAATGTGTCACATTCTTGGCCAGCAGACTTATACATAGAGTCATTTATTTATTTAATCTATTTAATAGATTCAATCAAAACCAACTGTGCTAATCTGAATTAGCATGACCAAGGTTGCCTATAAAACCTGGAATGAAATCTTGAAATTGCATGGTACTGAGAAGCAAATCCAAGGAAAACAAAAAAAGACTGGGTAACACTTTATTTTACAGTGTCCTGGTTACGTATGTTACATATACTTACCATAGTAATAACAGTAGTGTATACATAATTGCATGCAACTAACCCTCAACCAAACCCTAATCCTATAGTAAGTAAATGTCGTTAATTACTTGCTCAGTTATAATGACACCTTAAAATAAAATGTAACCAAAGCCTGCAATTAAATACAACTCTATTGAACAAGAGAAAACGCTCCACTTAATAACGTAACCTCAGTTCCTCGTCGACACTTTGACGAAAACAATTTGCTTTATCGATGCCAGAGGCAGCAGGAGAGCAGTCTCTCGGGAGAGAGGCCGAATGTTGGCTGATCGTGAGCTGCTTAAAGAGAAGGCCCGTGAGTGCCCTAACACAATGGACAGGTCCCAGAAAGGGACCATGTTGGGGTAAGGCAGGTTTAACGTTCTGGCCACGCTGGGAAATCAGACTATCATGTGATGTTGCCCAATCAGCTACAGGAGTTTGGTATGCTACGATAGCTGTTGTGTATACTTTGAGCGTGGAGAAAGTTAGCCCACCGTTCAGCAACTCCTGCATGAAAGTGATCTTACAAGACATGGGGGACATAGACATAGACATCTCTACGCCGGGCTTGGCAACAGCAGGAAAAGATAGCCCACTTCTGCATGTAAAGCTTCAGAGATTGTGTTCGTGACCTTCTGGGGGATGCGTAGAGGCTCCTGTCAATAGGTGAAGGTTTCACAACTGGATCAGCTGAACCATTTCTGGGAACCACAGCTGCTCCTGATAGAGTAGTGTCAAGAGTAAGACTGAGCATCTGTCCTCCCAGATTCAACTGATGACCTGTGCTACCAAGGAAAGTAATAAAAAGCAATCAATTGTTGAGGTAAGTCAGGAATTGTTTTCTCAAGTCTGGTGGCGTGGGCACGGCCACGGGGCAGCAAAGTGCCATCTGGGTAGTACCGAATTGATGATGATTTAGGGTGACTAGAAATCAAGGAGGGATGTTTTGTCAGCATCCTTGCTCTCCAAGTTTAAGGTGGAGCTTTGAGCACTACTAAACAGGCCTTCATATGGCTGATCGTCTGGTCAGTTTTCTTAGTAGAACACAGAGCAAGGTCAGTTGCACCGTGCAGCTCCTTAAAAACTACAGGATCTGGGCCGGACTCATCCATAGCATGGAGAAGTTTGGCTTGAAACACTAGAAGGACCACTATTGTATGGGGAGCGGATAGCTTGACAGGCTGCAGAGTAGGTTTGCGACGGCCTCCTTCTGGGGAAAGCTTTCGACGTTGTCAACCATAGTAAAGGCGGGCGACGCAGAAGAGTGAGCACGGGCCAAATTGCGGGCCAAAATAAGATCTTTGAACTTTTCAGAATTTATCTTAAGAAATGCCTAAAGCCGGGTGCACACTGTGCGATTTTGGCCACGATTTGGCCGTCTGAGACAAATTTAGCAAATCCTAAAAGATTCCTCTGATCCTAGGCTAAAATCTGACGTCTTTGATCGTTAGTTTGACATGTTCACCGGCAGCCGATTAATGACTGCTGCGATCAAATTTTACCTCAGACGAAATTCTGGCAGTGTCTGAAGATTTAGCACAGAATCCTGCAGTGTGACTTCTCCTACGATGACAGTCAAATATTTCCGTTTTTCACAGACAAACTATGACCAAAACAAGAGCTTGAGATTTCTTTATAGCCAGCATTTCAGTCCCGCGTGTAATGCAGCTCACCGTCACTGAACATTCACTGATGATATAAAACTCCGGACGAGTTTTCTTGTGCGCGTCCGTTTTTAGAGCGCCTTCACTATCGTGCAGTCTGACATTAATACCAACTGAGATCTTACAGTGTGACATGGCTTACATCGGGGATCATGTTCGTACAGTCTGACGAGGGACATTCGCAAAGGATTTTGAAAAATCGCACAGTGTGCAGGACCCATTAAAGGGATAGTTTTTAGAAATTTAAATTCTGTCATTTAGTCACCCTTAAGTTGTTCCAAACCTGTATGAGTTTCTTTGTCGAGCTAAACACAAAATAAGATATTTTGAAAAATGTAACCAAGCAGAGAGAACAACTATTCACTAACCTAGTATGGAGAAAAAAAATATGTTAGTGAATGGTTGATCTCTCTGCTTGGTTACAAACATTCTTCAAAATATATTCTTTTGTGTTCAGCAGAACAAAGAAACTCATAGAGGTTTAGAACAACTTGAGGGTGACTAAATGACAGAATTTTCATTTTTGGGTGAACTTTAACTTCTTCTTTTTTTGTGTGTGTGTGTGTGATTTTTGTGAACCTGGCCCCAGATGTTATATATATCAGGCCAAATCTCATTATGACTTGAAACCATCATCTTCAGTGTGATTTCTATATCCTCTTTCCCTGAAGCACCAGTTTCTGTGCCTGTCATCAGTAGTGCCTCATCTGTCAGTTCAATCCATTCTCATGGTGAGTCCACGTTTTCCCATATTTTCATTGATTTACCGGTTTTTCAGCAGGAGAAACATCAGTTTGACTCAAAGTGGTACGAATACAAATACTTGATGTACAACAAAGGTTGAGCTGAGTGGACGCATCTTTATCCTATAAAGCATACAATAGATTTTCTAGATAAACAGGAGCTTATTATGAAAGGAATCATACTCAAACTCATGAAGACTAGTTTGATATTACAACACTGATTTTATATAATTATCTGCCAGATACATCACAACCACAAGAAGAGACAGAACACCCAAACAAAGATTTCTGCCTTGTGTTCTGCTCTGTGAGAAATGATCGAGACGTGTCCATCTCGTGGTATAAAGGGGATAAAATGGTGAACCAGATCAGCAATCCTGATCTCAGCATTAACCTGAGTTTACCATTAGAGCTTCATTATAATGACCCAGAGATCTACAGCTGCACGGCTGCAAATCCAGTGAGCAATAAGAGCGTCCGTCTCCACAGGAAAGAGACCTGCCAGGTACAAGGTAAGAGAACTATTTAACACAGAGGTCTCTTCCTGCGACATACAAAAACATATGATGTTCATGAATAAGTCTCTTCTCTTTCAGATTGTGCAGAGCGTTGTGGTGTCACCGAGGCTCTGATTCGACTGGTTCTGTCTGGTCTGGTGGGAATTGCCACGGTTTTCTTTCTTGTTGAGCATGTGAGGCTCTGTTAATCTCAGAGAAGAGCTGCTGATTCTGGGTGCTGATATTTTTGTTAGACCAACCAACATGTCTTCTAGTATATAGGGCTTTAGTTACAAGTTCATCAAAATATGTTGCGTGACCAAACTTTTCATTTTTCACATTGGCATTCAGGTTTTGATGCTAATGCTCTGAAATTACTTCCGCCTCACAGAGTAATTTGAATTTTATTGACTGCTCCCACTATTTCAGCCGTAAATCAGCTATTATGAATGCATGTTAAGGGTATTCTTTTCTCTAAAACAAGGAGGTTGTTCAATGGAATTAAACCTCTTTAAAATGAAAGCACTACCAGGGGAGCAGGAAGTGGTTTTGTGGCTTGTGTTCTGTAGACTGCAGTGACAAACTGAGGAGTTAAGCTGAGGGAAACATTACACCATAAGAGGATTGGCAAAACAGAACAATACTAACAATTAAAACCGATAGAAAAGTGTAGATTTAAGCCTTTTACCGGTCAAGTCTTTTTGATGCTTTTGCAGAATCTTTAAAGGGGGGTGAAACACTCAGTTTCATTCAATCTCATGTCAATCTTGAGTACCTATAGAGTAGTATTGCATCCTTCATATCTCCGAAAAGTCTTTCGTTTTATTATATTTATAAAAGAAATATAGGCTGTACCGATTCTTTCCGGAAAAAACCGAGCGCCTGGAGGCGTATCGTGTGGGCGGAGCTAAAGAATGACGAGCGCGCAAAGCGGTGACGTCCTCAAGCGTGGAGAAACCCATCGCTATCGATCTCAGCTAATAGATATATGATCCAGAATCACATTCGGAGGCTGAAATAGAAACAGCAACAGCAGGACGTCCGTCTCTGTGGTATGTACTGTATTTAGTGGCCTGTCAACATTTGTGTGTGTTTACTCGCAGTTTATGAGGACATGATTCGGTTTATGGACTATTGTATGCGACTAAACCTTAGCAGTAGCAAGCAAAACGGTTTTGCACGTCAGACTAGTGTAACATTATACATAGAACAACAATGGAGTAACCGTTAGCGCATTTGAATGACGAAGCACGCGATCGTGTCGTTTACTGATGTTTACTCACGCAACGACACAACAGCACAGACATTTGAAGCAGTTTTACTCACCGGCTGCTTCCAAAGCAGGACCGAACCTTTATCGCTGGGACCACTCCCTCAAAAACACACTTCTTGGAGTGTGGAGATCCACTTTGCGATGCGACTGAAGCGACGTTGTGAAGCTTCCCGTCATTTCTGCGTTCAAATCGGTTTAAATGCAGCGCTGCCTTCCTAGAATGCTGTGCTGAAGCGTTGAAGTCACTTAATGTCAAAGTGGAGGAATGAAGTGGAGCGCGGCGCGGACTATAACCGACAGAAGTGTTCACGGACGACTGGATCTGCACCTGAGCGAGTGTTTATGGGCGTGCATTTCCTCTCTCGCTCTAGTCACGCGCACGCGCACCCTCCCGGGAGAAGAGCCCGTACGGCCCATACAAGGACCTTCCGCTCTATTAACGTCAAGCCGACCCATACTCGAAAAAAACTCTCCGAAACTTGTGAGAAACCAGAAGGAGTATTTTTAACACAGAAATACTCCATCAAACGTCCAACATTAGTTTTTGAAACTTTGTCTATGTTTAGGATGGGAATCCAAGTCTTTAACAGTGGAAAAAGCTCAGTATGCATGAAACAGCATTTCACCCCCCCTTTAACAGTTGGACTTTTTGTACCACAATAGTACTCGAGTAAAACAAAAGTTTATTAGTACTCCAAAATAGTGCAACTTTTTGTTTTTTTTAGAACCGCTAGATATCTTCATATATTCACAACGTCAACCATCCAACAAAATAACTAAATATAAAGCCCACAAGATAGAACAAGAAGACATTTGATAGAATTGAATAATTCCTTTTTATTATGTTAAAAGTGCAAAAGTAAAAAATATTATAAAAAAAAAAAAAAATGACAGAATATAAATACACTTTAGGCAGCACTTCTTAGAATACATATACTGTTGGATTTGTGTCATATAACTCTCATGGATTTTAACAAGCCAAAGGCAGCAGTGGCAAATGTAAACAAAAATTAAAAATAAATAAAATAAATCCTCTTTCCCTGCCATTTTTTGGATTTCCATACCAGATTTGGGGGGGGGGGGGGGGGGGGGGTAAACGTTTTAAAATTTCACATTTCAAGAAATCTAGTATTTGACCATGTCTAACATATATTCAAATGTAAAACCAACAAATAAGTACGCACAAATAAGGACTATTATTTATTAAAGAGCCATACAGGCAATTTGTGGGTAATGCCATTAAAAAGGAAAATTATTATTTTTCCAGCCACAAAATGAATCTAATTGGCCTCTTTGCATTGGATTTCCCTATTTTAACCTTAATTACTATGCTAATTGTAATATAAATAATATAAATATTAGAAGAAATTGTTTAAGTGATCATTAATGGACCATAATTATTGCACAAATAGTATTTAGTACCAAAAGATCTTCTCAAAATATTCAATAAATATTACTAAACTGAAAAATAGTTTATTTAATAAAAATTATTCAATAGAAAAATGGTGTACGGTCACATTTGACTACGATAGTAAGGAATATCTCAGGGCTAAATACAAGAAGAGCATAACATTACAATGTTGCATCTCCATCACTCTCCATTTTAAAATGACTGTAAATGCGGTTGATGTAATAATCAATGCACACTATGCTGTACTGTTTACCAAAAATTGCTGCAAATACCAGTATAGTGAAGCTGTTGTCTATTCCAGTGTTTCCCAACCTTTGTTCAGTCATGGCACCCTTTGAAAATGTTCACTGTTTTGTGGTACCCCCTCGCATACGTTACGCTAGAGGTGTAACGGTACAGACTGCTCACGGTTTGCTTTGTATCACGGTTTTAGGTTCACGGTTTAAGTACAGTTTGGTATTTGCTATGTTCAGGGGAAAAATAACTACTGTCAAATGAAAATTAAAAGAAAATAAGAACAAATAACTTATATACAAGCAGCAGCACAAATAAATACTAATGAGCAAAGATAAGAATAAAATAAATTAATAAAACCGGTACCTACCAGTCTGGCTTGAAATAGTCCCAAAATAAATACTTATTATTAGTGTACAATAATGATTCAGGGTAAGACAAAAACACGGTTTGGAAAATGGATTCATGTTGTACATTCTTATTATATAATTTTTGTAAATCTTGAACATAAAAAAAGTTTCGGACAGCAGCTTTAAACAGACAGCAGTAAAGGCTACTGCCCCTATTCTGTCTTTTCATATATTGTATGTTCAGATCTTCAAATAACAAAATATTGAAAATTTTTATAAAAATGCTGGCAGTGGCTAGCCACATTTTTTTTAAAACACTGGCAGGGAAAGAGATAAAGCGGTAGAAACCTTGGGAGATGTTCAGTTCAGGCTGGCACAAGATTGTCCATATGCTGATTACAAAACCAGCTATTCAAACACAGTGCCATGATATACAGTATTTATTACACGGCTCTGTGAAATACTTGATTCTGATTGGTCAATCACGCATTCCATCAGTATATTATTTCCAGATAAAAAACGCTCATACGGGTACTACGAGTTATCTTGACCGGTACTACTTTTGTGCTTAACGCTGGCGCCATCTTGTGGCTTAAACAGCCGTGGGTTACAATGGAAGACTTCAAGGCAGGTTTCCTTTATAATGTTTTTAATATGGATATTTTTCTTACACAAACGCATCGATTCGAATCAGAAGGCTCTATTAACCCATCGGAGTCGTGTGGAGCACGTTATTTGACGTACAGCTGCATTTTTATGGACTTCAAACACGACTACAGCTTGGATTAACGTTAGCCTGGACTTTTTAAATATAACTCCGATTGTATTTGTCTGAAAGAAGAATGTCATATACACCTACGATAACTTGAGGGTGAGTAAATCACAGGCTTGGTTTCATTTTTGGGTGAACTAACCCTTTCAGCATTCATTTTCAACATTTAGCAAGGGCATATGGCAGCTCTTCAGCATTAGATAAAGGCTTAAAGCAGTTTGGAACTGTTTTCCTTCGCGGAAGAGCTAATAAAATATTTAATCTCGAGACAATATTTTGTGTCTAATAATTATTTATTTGAGACTAGTAGCCGTGTAATAAGCGGGATAATGTACACCCAGCCGGTTGTTATCGCAGAATAAACCCCTTCAGAGTGATGCGATAACAACCGGTTGGGTGTACATTATCCCTTAACGTTACATATAAACTGCAGCACTTAGCAGACAGTAGTAAAAATACCATAGACTGTAAAAAAAATATGGACGTAGTGTCTGTGATGTCACCCAAAGGATTCCGATAAGCCGTTCTGAAGCTTAAAGGGATAGTTCAATTTAAAATAAAAATTCTGCCATCTTTTACTCACCCTCAAGTTGTTTCAAACCTGTATGAATTTCTTTCTTCAGCTGAACACAAGGGAAGATATTTTGAAGAATGTCAGGAACCAATCAGTTAACTAGAGCCATTGACTTCCAAAGTAGGAAAAAAAACCACTATGGAAGTCAATGGCTCCAGTTAACTGTTTGGTTTGACACAACTTGAGGGTGAGTAAAGGACAGAATTTTCATTTCAAAGTGAACTATCCCTTTAAAGTAGACACGAGCTGGGTAACTCCCGGATAACAGAAAATGGGCAAAAAGGCGGGATGTGGGCAGAGCTTAGGTGACGCAATGACTATAGATTGTGGATAAATGGCTACCATAAGACCTAAAGCCAGGATAGTCATCGTATTTTCTGTATAAAGTTCACTTAAGGCATATAGGCATACAGAGTAGGCTACAGACTATGTCTGCTTGGATACTCATCAAGATGGACATGTTGACATACTTTCTGTGCGAGTCATTCCATTTAAGCACAAGACTTGAAAGATAACTCAATATTTGCACGCTGAGAGATGTGTGCGCGTTTTGGGACTAGTGCACACAGACAGATGATCTCTCAGGGCGCGCGAGTTCTCATTCACGTCTTCTGGCTCTACACCCGGTGATGACAGTGAAAATGACTGCTCATATTCGAACATACGGGCACTCGCATGCATTGAACACAGTTAACAAAGAGAGACCGTTTTGCCCACGTTTTTCTTTTATTACCGCTGTTGTAGTGTATCACTGAGGAGCCAGCACGTGTATCCATCGAAAGAAACATACATAAAGCATTATTTTCAAGTAACAACCCATATTAAAGATATGTAACCAGATGTGAGATGAACCGCGGTGTAAATGAACCGCGGCACCGGTAAAGTAGACACGAGCTGGCCGTTGCCATCGCGTGTCACTCCCGGATAACAGAAAATGGGCAAAAAGGCGGGAATTTGGCACTGATCACATGCAGAAAATGCTGGTCAAGGTGAATGAGTTGTGGCCCCAAGTGTCAGCATGTTTGGGCTCAGATCTCAGGTAGGGTAGGGTTGGGGTGTGGAGGTAAGGTGTCCTTCACATTGTACTCCTCATGGCCTGTAAATATGTTCATAGCATTAAAGTTGACTTAGTATCCCACAAAGAAGAAGAAAAAACAAACATCCTTTATCACATAAAAATATCACCATACATGTAAATGTCTGACATACTTCACACCATGCATTCTGGTTGCAGGAAACGCTCTTTCATTCTCTTGAACACAGCTTTTAATTATCATTTAACTATTATTATGAATAGTTCATACAAAAAAGAAAATTCTGTAATTTAGTTGATCATGTCATTCCGAACCTGAATTACTTTTGTGTAACAAAAAAGAATGTCCATGCTGCTCTGTCCTAAATAATGGCATTGGATTGGGGCACAGACTGTGAAGTAGGGCTGCACAATATTGGAAAAAAATTACATTGCGATATTTTTCCCCCCAACGATATATATTGCGATATTGAGAGCCATCAATCCAGGCTAAAGTCAATAACTACCATTCCCTGATATTAATAATTTCACTAATAAGCAAGCTTCATTACAAGTGACAAAAATAAATGTTGGAAAGTATGTGCAAACATGAAATTAAACCTCCAGTAGGTGGCAGCAGGTGACTGTCTTAATGAGTGAGTCACTGAGTCGTTCATTCAACCGATTCATTCAAACGCTAAATCGTTCACACTTGTTGCTATGAGTGAGACGTGTTACGGGCCTGCTGTGAGCGATTTTCACTCCTGAAATAGAACAACAACACTAAATATTGCATCTAAAATGTAAGTGACTTTAGGTGATTGTTAATTAGTTGTTTATGGAACCGTCATATGAAATCAGTGTCATTTTCAGTCGTGATGGTATTCAGGAAAACGCTCTAGTGTTGTGATTTCTCCTCAAGAGGCTGCACGAGCGTCAACAGCGCGACCTTATTATCGTCAGTTCATTATATATTATCCACTATCGATCGCCACTTACACTAAATTAATGCACAAACATTCTTGCATTTTGGTGATTCGCTAGTTATTTTTTGTTTTAATCAGGCTCTTGTCCGTCAGTCAAGTAAAATTCTCTTCCACTTGTCCCTTCAAAACACCCAGGTCCCGGACAAGCGTTAAAGTCGAGCCCTGCTTTGTATTCGTCGTAAAGAGCTTTGCGGTGCCGTTTTAAGTGATCAGACAAATTGGTGGTGTTTTCTTGTTTTGTGGCCACAAGTCACTCCATGCAAAGTACCTCTTTTTGTTCAACATCATCCTTTATGTAGCCAAAATAGTCCCAAAAAGATGATTTCTGGTACAAACCTTTTTTTTCTCCCTCTTCGTCGCGCATTTTAGCAGTGAATGTTTGGCCAATCACTGTGCAGGCATGAGGAACGTGCATGTCACTCCAGCAACAAACTCTGTGCGTTTACTGTGTGCTATCGTTCTCTTAATACACCATGGGCTACTACCCTTCACATCGCATGTCCTATCGCCGATGATGTGACTATCGCACACGTGCACATCGTAACCGGAAGTAACCGAAAATAGTCCATACAACTTCTGAAATATATTCCAAGCCTTCTGAAGCCTTTGGTTGCCATGCTCAAATGTGCCTACATGTAAATTAAATTTGGGAGCTTTCCCAATAAGAATTTTTTTCAGAGAACAAATTTAAATTAATTGTATGAAAAAGCAACCTAGACATTCACAATCTTTTGTTTTGTTGTTCACGGCCAAAAAGTCTTACAAGTTTGGAAAGGCATAAGGGTGACTTAGAGAAGACAATTATCAGTGAACTATTCCTTTAATAAAGACTAAAGGAACACCAACACAGATTTGATTTGCTTCTGAAAATACTTGCCTTCCACCAGAAAAGGACGCAAAGGCTCGGCAAACCGATGATTGGTACAGTGACAGCAGCTGCACTAGCGCCTGAATGTGCTTTAGATTTCTCATTATTTCCAGGACCGGATGAAGTCCTGGTAGGTCCTTTAAAGAACAACAAAGACAAAAACAGTGTTCAAAAATGAATGCATGAACATCAGTCAGCTTGGTATGGTAGTTTATTAGTTTTCCTGGTATTTAATATATAATGGCCATTACCGAAACAGGAGGTCACCAAATGTGTGTATCTTATTAAATCATATTAAAAAAAAAAATCCTATTTTAAATAAATGTTTTTTTTTTTTTTACTTTATTAATCAAAGAAACCTCAAAAACAGATCACAGGTTATAAAAAAAATATGAAGCAGCACAACCGGTTTCATAAATCCTCATATTAAAATGATTTCTGAAGGATCATGTGACACTGAAGACTGGAGTAATGATGCTGAAAATGTATTAATAGAAAAAGAAAACGGTTATTTAATTATTTTAATAATATTTCAATATTACTGTTTCTATTCTGTATTTTTGATCAGATAAATGCAGTCTTGATGAGCAGAAGATACCTTTTTTAACAACAAAAAAAAACCCATTAAAAATAGTAATGTTCTAAACCTTTGGCCGGTATATACACACACGATTTATTATTATAAAAATTAAATAACATTTGCGCATCAGAGGCCCGTTGCACAAAAGTAGAATTAAGAAATCCAGGATAAATGACTGAGCTGAGCTCAATGAAGCACAGAGTCACTGATCCACCATGGCAACTAGAGCGCAATTACACACTCACCGCTCCACTGAAACATCACAATTACAGTCCAAATAGTTCATTCACACCTCCAAAAAAACGCAGTTTTACTCTGATTATGAAACAGTTACATTTTTAATTGAAATGGACTGCAGATATGTGTGAAATTATGTAAAGTAACTCAGAGCCAAACAGCCCTATACGCTCACTACGCAAGCTGCGTAGGCCCCCGCAATTTACTCAAGGCCCCGCCTCCCCCTCGTGGCAAAGCGCGTCAATCAATGTTGTAAACACTGATGATAAAATTAAGCAGAATTATCCTTCAGGCCATGAAAGAGGGAAAAAAACACCACAAGAGTGAATTGCAGGAACAGCAATCAGGTAAACTTGTGTTCTCTCCTCTCCAAGTTTGATGTTAGCAAATAACAGTTAAGTTAAAGGGTTACTTCAGCGATTAGCATATGGCTTTGTATCAGTAGAAAGAAACCCTGGAGTATATTCAAATGATTGTGCTTTCCCCCCTCATATCCCCCTGAGACAAGAGATTTATGCATTTTATTTCTGGAAAAATTCCTCCTATGATGCAAATTGACAATATTTGCATCATAGGAGGAATGTTTGGCCAAAGGCCTAAAGACTACAGCCAGCAGAGGGAGCCATTTCCGCATGTTTTGAATCTGCGCATGGGGGATGGAGATCACACTCAGAGCTCAGCTGGCAGCTACAGGCACTCATTTAAACGGAGCTATGGTGAGCAATGTAAGTCTTTTAACTTCTTAAATTAATTTCTATGAAAGTTAAGCTTGCAAAGGCATGAACTGAAAGCGCCAGACTGAACTCGCGTTGTGAATGTATGCCGTGAGTGTAGTCGCGATTACCTCAGCTCTCATCACGAGAGCTCATCAGCTCATTTATCTGACTCCTGCAGTTAGTGCTCAGTGCTGTGAGACTCGCGCGGTGACTCACTCATTATATTGAACAGCAGAGGTGTCAAAAGTACTCGCATACATTACTCAAGTGGAAGTATAGATACTAGGGTTTAAAAATACTTTTGTAGAAGTTGAAGTATCAACTCAAGCTTTTTACTTAAGTAAAAGTGTAAAAGTACTGGTTTTCAAAACTACTTAAAGTATAAAAGTAAAAGTAATGTAAGGAAAAAAATGCCATTAAAGACAAAAGCTTAGGCCACACCACAGGGGCATATAGCGCACTACCCCACCTCCTCAAAAAACATTTTTCTAAAGGCCATAATGACTATAATGTTAGATTAAAATGTTAATGTTTAAAAATTTGGGAGGCACTGGCTACCTGTTTCAGCCACATATACCCATTGAAAATTAATGCATTTTAGTACAATGGAAATATACCATTATGTGTACTGCTGAGCATTAACATGTTTCCTGAAGCGGAAGATATGATGACTAGTTGCCTATAAGTACTGAATAACCTTTATCGGAATGTAAATGTAGGCTACATGTGTGATCAGTGTTGCCAGATTGAGTCGACGATTTAGAGCCCTACGGACCCTGACTTTTACACCCCTAACCTCATACCCACTGTCGGCCGCTGACTGCTTGGTTGTCACTTTAAAAAAAATTAACAAACAAACAAATTATCCAAACATTTTTCTAAATTAACTTTATTAAAGAAACTAAACAAAATATAACTATTGGACATTACAAACAAAGCTGAACTATTTTAATGACTGCAGGAGTGTGTCATAAGGATTGTGCAGGGCCTGTGCAGGGCTCAAAGGTCACCAAAACTGGGAAAATAATGTGATGATATTTTATTGAGGAAGCCACTTTAAGTGCAAACAGTGCCCTATATAAGATATCGGAAAAAGCACATAATTAACAGGCATTTCACGTTAAAACACACCACTGCCAAAATGCGTAATTCATTGATATACTGTACAATAATCCGCCGACAAAAAAAATAACAATGCGCTTAGCTTTGCTCTGACAAAACTACAGTACCCTTGTGAAGTTCATAGGACATGTAACAACAACGAGCTTATGAGTTTAATGTCTCGGGGAATAATTAACTCAAAAGGGATTTAATATTCAATATTCATGAATTTATGAATATGATTTGCCAGTTGTTCATTACGTATTAAAATTTTCCGATAGGGAAAATTGTTTAATTAAATACAAGTAACCCTTTACGGAATTGCTTGAAATTATCCTACTAAGTTTGTCCTGCAAATTAGTTATAGACTTTTCAAATCAATTCTCAATAAAGGGATTACTGCTTTACGAGCGCATAAGAAACATTAACTTTACTGATCAGGATAAGTTCAATATTTCAAATGGTCATACAGTTTACTTTACTAACATAGTAGCATAAGCAGTTAGGTAACGTTTAGATCGCAAGTTTCATTGACTTTGTGTATGTGGCAGAATAACAGATTCAACTCATTAAATGTCTTTTGAAGGTTTAATAAACACAGACTAACAATAACACTACAATTCACACAGAAAGTACCTACTAAATATGCATCAAGAGAGTAGAAGTATAGATATTAACGAAAGAATACATAAAAGAGAATAATGAATAGACTGAAGTTAGAGAGAGATAAAAGAGAGAGAGAGAGAGAGAGAGAGAGAGAGAGAGAGAGAGAGAGACAAAGAGAGTGAGGGAGAGAGAGACAAAGAGAGTGGGGGAGGGTAAGAAACAACTTTCCTTCAATTCACCAAATACGACCTTCACGGAGTTAATTTATCCCAACGGGAGAATAACACATCCTCTTTACAGCAGTAAGAATAAGAATACTTGCATTCTTTTTGGTTTCGTTTTGGCTTCTCGCTTGTGTGCGTATGTGTCTCTGCGTGTCTCTGCGTGTCCGGCGGTCCTTTCCGAGGTTGGGAGGGAAGCGGCTGTTTGCTTTAGCGATGCTTCGTGTTCTTGAAGATCGGATTGTAGAAGAGAAGATTTTTGGAAGAGATGAGGCCTGCTTGGAGGGCCTGCATTGGTGGCATGGCTTAAGTGCCAGCCCCCCCCCCCCCCCCCCCCCCCCCGTGGGTGTTGGCTCCCACAGGAGAGAGTTGAAGAAGTGAAGAGAGCGGAGTAAGAGAACAGGGTAAGAGGGAAGAGCCTGTCTTCACTGGTCTTTTTAAGGTCTGGAAATAGTCCCACCCTCCAGGGTTAGACTTAACCAATGAGATTGTTGGGATTTCCCGGCGGGAAATTCCTCAGCAGATTTATGGCTCTTTGTTTGAAAGTTCGACTCAGTGGGTCTCTGAGTCTTCATACTATAATTAATGCAACAAACACACATTGCATTTTCTGAATAAGTGATATACATGGAAGTGTAAGTCGTGAAGTGAGCATTAATTTGATAGGAGACATGACATATATGAGGTTATCTGAACTAGTACTTTGTTAAGACACAGACAAAAAGATGCAAAATACCATACAGAAGAAACATTTTACAAAACAGTTATGTGTTTACATATAATGTCCTGGGGTGCATGTTCATCTATAGATGGTTTGTCTATAATTTGAGGCAAAAGCTCTGTGTCTTAAGCTCTTTGTGTCTGAAACTTCATGTGGCCAAATTCCTTTCGGGGCCATAAAAACACCTTATCAGATGGTTTCCAGGGTGACTGAAGAATCTCCCTCTGTTGTGTTGGGGGAAGGTCTGCCATCAGCACAACTTTCAAAGCATATTTGTTAAATGTAACTGGCGATTGTGTGTTTGATTCGCCTGAGTCGCTACAGACATGCACTTAGTCCAGTCAAAACTGATTCATCATTGATTCAAACCTCTTTCAGCAGCTGTTGGGGTTGCTAGTTGCAGATGTCCCGAGTGTGTATATTATGATGGACAGGAATAATGATTATAAAGAGTCTTCGAGTCACAGGTGTAATCCAAGTTTGAGAGTTTGTTCACTCTACCACTCCTTACTGTAGAAACGGCTTGTGTATATAACGTTATATACTGTATGTATGCCACTTTAGCATAGCAATCACTTGAATATACATCTACAATGAGTTATCGCGCTAAAAACCTGGCTGTCATGAATGAGCGCGTCTGCTGCTGATCGCTGATTGACTGAAAGTGCGTGCTCGTCCACTGGAACCCGCCCCATCTGGCAACACCGTGTGTGATTTGTGCTTTGAGTCATGTGCAAGCGCGATGTAACCAATAGGGTGTTGGAATGGTATATGTTTACACTTCTCATCCAACCATAATCAAATTCACACTATCCGGATGACGCAATTTATCTGCATAGTTGTTGTTTTTTTAAACAAGATGAAATGAAAGAGGAGTAACGAGCCTATTTTTAAAAAGTAAGGAGTAGAAAGTACAGATAATTGCGTGAAAATGTAAGGAGTAGAAGTAAAAAGTAGGCAGAAAAATAATTACTCCAGTAAAGTATAGATACCCAAAATTTCTACTTAAGTAAGGTAACGAAGTATTTGTACTTCGTTACTTGACACCTCTGTTGAACAGACACGTTCAGTTTTTAATTGTAGTGTCTTCTCTAACGCAGTCACAGTAATCCAGTAGCGGTGGCTTTGGGAATGGCCTCACAGGGCAGCGAAGCATTCTGGGAATTGTAGTCTTTCATCCCCATGAGACAAAAATACATTTTCTGTCTTTTCTCAGTCTAGAAGGCACCAAATTCAAAAATAATTTCACATTTCTACTACATTGATGACCCAGTTTAAATACAGATTCATCTTCCCAGCGCTGAAGTACCCCTTTAAGTTGATGTGCATCTCTTCTGTTGTCTTGCTTAGCTGGACAGGCAGGCTATGCATCTCTTGGTCTGTCTAGCTAGCTAATGCCAGCCGCTTTAAGGGCTGTGTTCTGTGTCTTTGTGCCTCAGAAATAAAATTAAGTTTTATTTTGTTTGTTTTTTGATAAAAGGCAACAGTGTTTGTTTACTGCAGCTCGGAAAAAATCTGCGTCGCGCATGAACATGCGTTCATATGCGCGTGCACGAAATGAAACGTCTATTTTCCAGCAGAAATGTCTGTGTGGATACCAGACCGACAGAACAATATATTGGCGTGATGGTCCTCCTCCTCATCATAAGTGCACAAAGGCTACATACTTTTAAAACAAGACAATGATTATAGTCTTAGTCAATGTTTAGTTAAAACTCTTAACTACTGCACAAATTATGCAAGATGGAAAGCAATGTATTGACAATTTGACATTGATTGACTATTGATTTATAGGCTATAAAGAATGTAAAATGTTGATATTAATTAGCTGGACATACTGGTCAATATGGATGCACATCCCTCAGAAAATAATAACAATAAATCATATATTGCTTTAACATGCATAATATAAAACACAGTAGCATCCTATGGCAAGCCATTTTAGCTTTTATTTATTCACAATTTATGAATTTTTAATGTCAATAAATAAATGTTCATTATTTACAATATGAATTCTTGATATTAGGTATGGAATTTTTACTAGTAACAATGTCTTTTTGATATCAGGGATTACATGTTCTCTTGTACAAAAGTGAATTCTTGATATCAACAATGATGTTATCACTCACAGATGCTTGATATCACTAGTTTGTTAAACATTACAAGAGCCAAGCCATAGTATATATAGTATTTTATTTGAAAATGTATAAAAAGAAATCTGGCGGAGCCAGTTTGAATGGGTCTGATGCTGCTTATGAAATGTATCTATAATTTGCAGGTGCTATGCTAAAGTTTGTACGTAGATCAGATGCTGGATCATCTGCCAGTACAAGCACAGACCCAGTACAGCAGCAGTAAAGCCGTCTTCAGCAAGTACTATCTTAAGATTCTATAGAAAATCCTCTTCAATAAATATTGTTTGTTTGAACCTCATTCTTTGACTGTTTTGTTCAATGGCGGGAGGATTGTATTGGGAGCATAAGGTGTCAGGTGTAAATGCATGGCAATGGCAAATGGTTTAAATAGCTTACGGGTCAGGTAAGAGGGCCCCTTAGCAGAATTTTGCTTAGGGCCCCAAGGAGTTCAGGATCGGCTCTGAAGTAACTCCATCACACTGTATAAGGCTTTAATAGATTATTATCAAAGCCTTACATTATTACTATGCTTGCTCAGTAGTACGGTTTAATCTTAGCCGTTGTACTCTGCTTATGTTGTCCACCGATTTTTCTGTGTGTTCTCCTGCTTTTATTAATGTAAAGCTGCTTTGAAACAATGAAACAACTGTGAAAAGTGCTATAGCCTATTAAAATTGAATTGAATAAATAGATGAGCTAATAATAATTATAATCACTTTAATTTATATAGCACCTTTCAAAGGATCCAAGGTCGCTTGCTCACTGACTCCATTGAATATTTTTGTGTGATAAAGAAAGTGTCTCTTTTTGTGTGTGATGTAGATTAACCATGACGGGGCCAAACGGACATGAGAGCAAGTCAAAATCAAATAAGAATATTCTGCAGAAAGGTAAAGGCCCTGACTAATACTCAAGCACAAGCCACAGTCTTTGGGTACAATATATGCTTGTGCATTGCACTGCAAAAAATGCTCTTCTAGTAATTTTGTCTTGTTTTAAGTCTAAATATGTAACAATTCTTAAATCAAGATGCATTTACTAGATAAGTAAAATGACATAAGATATTTCTTTGTATTTTAAAAAATAAAATCAAAATGAAGTGATTTCTTGCTTAAAACAAGCAAAATGATCTGCCAGTGTGGTGAGAAAAATCATCTTATTTCTGATTGAAATCTTGATTCTTGTTTCCATTCCAAACAGAAATAAGATGATTTTTCTCACCACACTGTCAGATCATTTTGCTTGTTTTACGCAATGATGGTCTATGGAAACCGTAAATTATCTAATAATAGCAACATCATCTGAAAATCATCATTTATCTAAAATGATTAAAATTAACGATCACAAACTTTGTAATGTCAAGGCGTCTAGTTATATGTGATAATAATGTACAGTGGGTAGTGGAATAACTATTGGTTTCCGTTTGTGGTGACTGCTGACATAAGGGATGAGATTAAATAGATCCTGGAATTTAGCCTGGTCTGGAGCAGGCTAGCTCCACAGAATAAACCTCCATGGTCATTTATACCATAAAATCCTCCTGCCAACCTGTCCAGCTTTAGCGCAACCTGATCACAGATAAATTGAGCCAGGATCACCAAGATATGCCGGCTTAATATGCCCCAGGTTTTAAACGGATGAATATGAGGTTGTTTAAACGATGGCATTTTCTTCCAAGCAACACGTCAAAGCGATTTCATGTCCTCGCCGAGGTCCTGATCCTACAATACCCAGAAGCCAAGGGTGTTGCATGGAAGCAAGACCCGGATGTGTGAGAAACTCGTGACTTCATTCATTCAAAACAAGGAGCGCGATAAATAAACTTACACACAGTTGGCTGCGTGTACAATACGTGCCGAGTCAAAAACAAATCATAAGCTCCATTTGAAATGCACTCAAGAATCATAAATGGAAGACGTTAAACTACTTACGGTAGCAAACGTTGACAGTAAAAGAGTCTGGTTCTTGTTGTTTGTCATCAATGTACGCAACCGCTACGCAGGACTGCGCATCATAGGAACAGTAACTGATAGTCAGACATACTCCATCCTGATCCTTTGTCAGCGAGACTCCTGGTTTCCCAAAAGTTTGACACCTCTGGTGATGGCAATATTGTGCGATCTTAGTCCTATTACAGATGACTGTTACTTGATCGGCCTCAGTCCATCCAACAGGAAAGCATCGAACAAACTCTCCTATCGCTGTCATCTCAACGACACCTGTCAAATATATTTGGAAGTAAGTGAATCGAAAAAGATTAAAGGATAATAACGATCCAGAACTGTATCAACTTTTAAAACACTTACTTGCGCCAAGGAGATATAAATTAACCACGATAAAGACGAGCATTTTGTACTTGGGTTAAAGACGCGTGTTTGTGTCCACTGTCCAGGGTGTGATGCAGGTACCGCCTTTTTCGTCTATGATTGGCTAGAAGGCCGGGCTCTCCTCCGATTGGTTATACAGCTCATGTTCATGTGAGGCTGTAAGCTAGTTTTGATCTATGGTCTTTACAACAGAAGAAAACGAAAAGTGGGGATATGCAATGTCCTCATATTTCACCCTCTCCTTGTAATACAATATTAGGAATGTTATGCTTGATCGGTGTGTACACATACATTATATATATTCCATATAAATATACATTCCATATATATATATATATATATATATATATATATATATATATATATATATATATATATATATATAGATGTGTGTGTGTGTGTGTGTGTGTGTGTGTGTGTGTGTGTGTGTGTGTGTGTGTGTGTGTGTGTGTGTGTGTGTGTGTGTGTGTGTGTGTGTGTGTGTGTGTGTGATGTTTTGTCTAATTTTATCAGAGGAATTAATTTTCACTTCACACTGCATCTACGTCACATTGTTGTCTTCTCTGATGACAGGCAAATTAGATCTCAATAATTCACTCATATCAAAATGCATTTTGTTGTTGAATGTGTTCAGTCATTTAATGAGAGACACTGTAAACACACAGTGACTATAGAAGAAAACGAGAACACACTACTGTTTTTTTCCACAAATATCAGCACATCTGTTGTGTATTTATCAGCAAAATAATCATTTGAAGAAGAACAGATCAGGTTTGTAACCAAAACATATGAGCATGATGAGCTTGAGTTTTCTAATGAATTTCTCTTGATATCATGAACTCCGTCTATAGCAGTGAGGGGTTTAAAATTCAATCCTCATGTTTAGTCTCTTCCAAAACCAAAATGAAGCAAAATTGTACTTGGAGCATTAAAACTAAAGACCTACAGGTATAAGACAAAGCAAAAAGGAGTTGCTTTCCACAGCAAAGTCACACCAAAACAAAATCTCCACACTCTTGAGTCGGATTCAACGACGGACCGACTGGTGGGTTGGATCTCTGTGAGGTTTGGTAACCTTGTTGGCTGGCATGAGAACTACTGAAATACAAAAGTGGGCGAAGGATCTGGATCGGTCGCTCTCCTCTGGTGTTCTGCGAGTCAGGAGGAAGCCAGTGTCTTAGAGGACTTTGAGTCTGATAGAGGCGATCAGTCGGTGGAAAACAGGTCTCCGGCAGACGGGAGGGGCGCGAGACCGCCGGTGACGTTCGGTAGGAGAGACAGATCCGGAAGACTCTGGATGTGCGACTTCAGCTCCTTCCGCACTTGCGTGACACGAGCGAGTTTCTGCTTGTATTCCTGCAACAACACATGATAAATCAATGGATCAGATCATGTACGATAAGGCTTTAATGAACATTAGGGGAGCGGGGGTCAAAGTTGTTTCAGTTTTTAATGGATTGATCATTTTATAGGTGCATTGATAGGTACGTTTACCCTAAATGTTTAGCTACTTACATCTTAGCACACGCTCTTTTACTTTAAGAACCGAAAAAGCATCATGTTGGAGTTAATTCTCGTCTTCTGTCGTAATAATGAAACATAATTTACAATGAAAAAGCCTGGATTGAACCATGAAGATCCAAGTCACTACCGCCCTATCTCCAATTTACCATTCATCGCCAAGGTATTGGAAAGGGCTGTGGCTTCCCAACTCACACATCATATGCTACAGCACAACCTCCATGAACCATTCCAATCTGGTTTCAGGACACAGCACAGTACTGAGACTGCCTTAATCAAAATCACGAATGATCTTCTCATGGCAGCTGATTCTGGGCATGTCAGCATCTTAATACTTCTTGACCTCTCTGCTGCCTTTGATACGGTTTCACACGTCATTCTTCTCAATCGCCTCTCAACTCTCATTGGCCTCACTGGCACTGTGTACTCCTGGTTTAAATCCTATCTTACCAACAGGCAACAATACATCACCCTTAAGGATATTTGCTCTGGACTGGCGCCGGTCTTACATGGTGTGCCTCAAGGATCGGTACTTGGCCCGCTACTGTTTAATATCTATTTGTTGCCTCTTGGGATGATCATCCGTAAACATGGTCTACATTTTCACTGCTATGCTGATGATGCCCAGCTCTACATCAGTACTAAGCTTTCCACTCCTCTTCCACCACTGCCACTCATCAACTGCCTGAGGGACATAAAACTCTGGCTGGACAGTAACCTCCTTAAACTCAATAAAGACAAAACAGAACTCTTAGTGTTTGCTCCACAGTCACTTCTTAAGAAAGTTGATGACTTCAGACTCGTTGTGGATGGCTGTTCAATATCAGCATCTCCTCAAGTACGCAACCTAGGTGTCATCATGGATTCCACTCTGTCTTTCCAGCAACACATTAAGCACACTACTAAAACAGCATTTTACCATCTCAAGAACATCTCTAGACTCCGGCACTGCCTCTCTGACTCTGTAGCCGAGGCCCTAATCCACTCTTTCATCACGTCCCGACTTGATTACTGTAATGGTATCCTGTTTGGTCTGCCTAGCAAAGCTACTGACAGACTCCAGTATGTACAGAACTCTGCAGCTAGGATGCTTACTCACACAAAACTTGGATCTCATATTACTCCAATCCTCAAAAAGCTTCATTGGCTGCCTGTTAAATCAAGGATCAAATATAAATTTCTCCTCCTGACGTACAAATCTCTAAATGGACTTGCACCACAGTATCTGACTGATCTACTCCATCCTTACAACCAAGCCCGGTCCCTGCGGTCCTCAGACAAGGACCTGCTTGCTGTCCCAAAGTCCAGGCTACGGACGTTTGGTGATAGAGCCTTCTGTGTTGGTGCTCCTTCACTCTGGAACAAGCTTCCTCATTCCATCCGCTCTGCATCATCTCTAGCAACCTTTAAAAAACAACTGAAAACACATCTCTTCACTGAGGCCTATGGTCCATAACTGCTTGGTTTTCTCTCCCTCCCCCCTTCCCTTCCCTTGCTGTTTGTTAAGCGTCCTTGGGTTTTGTGAAAGGCGCTATATAAATTAAAGTTATTATTATTATTATTATTATTATTATAATATTTCACAATATTACTGTTTTTACTCTAATTTTATCAACTAAATGCTGCATGTTTAAAATTTGTACAAACCTCATACTTTTGAATGTAAGTGTTTTTCCAGGAAACACTTAAAGCTAATTGAATTAATGCATTAACCAAATAATTTCTTTGGACTTACTTTCTTCCATGAGACACAAAATCAAATGTGTTACAGAATATTAGCGCTTGTTATCAAGGTCCAAAAACGGCAAAAAGTACCATAAGAATAAAAAAAAAGTAAAAGTATGATAAACGTTGTCCATTTGATGCCCCTATATTTAAAGTCTTCTGAAACCAGCTCTGTGTGAGGAATTAAACCCAAATTTAGGTTTAAGTAAAATTAAAAAACAAAGGCTGAGACGTCTTTATCGGTGAATAATGATTTAATTTTGGTCCTTTTGTCACATAAAGTGATTAAATGACTAGCACATTATAGCACAGAAGTCATATGGATTATTAGTCTGTATTTTGGAGTTGGACGGTAAAAAACCCTTTCAATGTACTGAAAACAGCAGCTCTGATATTCAGCAGAAATTCTCCCACAGAACAAAGAAAATCCTACTGGTTTGAAGGGGAAAAAAGGCACAAGCTTCTGACAGCACAAGGCTTTAAATGATTTAAGAGTGTCTCTCGTACCTCCAGTTTCTTCTCCCTCTCGTTGAGCGCCTCCTTCTGGCTTTGGATGTATTCTGTCAGCATACGGGCCAGCTGTCTGCGGTCCTCTAACTCCGCGGCCAGGCGTCCGTTATACTCGGCCAGCAGCAGACACGCCTCGTCCACCGTCTTCGACAGCTTATCTGCCGCCTGTTTATCTGTGGAGTTTCATCAGAAAACCACAGGGTTAGGGACCACACACACAACTAGGGAGGAAATTTACCCAACCATTACAGATTACACCACACATTTGACAAGAAAAAGTATTTGTCAATGATCTGTAGTGCTAACTTTGATCTTTAAATGTTAGTTCTGTACATGTTTCGCATTCATTGAACAAAGCGATTGCTTGAAAAAGGACGAGATGCCAGTCAAAACAGGCAAAAGTTTAACTCAAGAATGAACAAAGTGAAGTCGATGAGTTCGAAGTTCAGTGTTTAAAACAAACAGCAAATAGAAAGAGTTAGTGTGATCTATAGTATTACAGCTCTCTAAATTAAACATAGACTTCATTCAAGCTGAAGAACAACAAAGTAGGGGTGTTCGATTCCAGGTTTTTGGGGAGTTGAGATTCTGACTCCCGATTCCCACTTAACTCCATTTACTTTACATCAAAACAGGGTCAGACATAAGACAAGATGGCAGTCATTACACAATTAATTTATTTACCCCTGACAAAAAGTCTTAAAATATTCTTATTCAAACAACACACTTTAAGTGATTGTTCAAATTTGTCCAATTTAGCGATGACTTGAGTAGCTATTAACATTGCTATCAAGCTGTTGCAATACCTAATTTTACAGAGGGATTATAATATTATGTCAGAATTACATAAACGAGAAAGAAAGTATTCTTTATGAATTATTCTTATTATAGGCTAATGGTCAGGCACTAAACGCACATGATCATTGTCTTAAAAGCTCAAAAGGTGCTTGGACAGGAGAAATAAAGATATGTATACAATACATACGATAATGTCCACTTATTAATATTTATTTGAGTTTTTTATAATTTATGGTTCATTTAATGGCTGTGAATACAAGGTTAACCATTGAAAACCAAATCTATATATTTATTGCATTAATATACCATCAATGAAACTAAAGCTGGCACAGAGGTATGTATAATTTCCGTCCTTCGGATGAGACGTTAAACCGAGGTCCTGACTCTCTGTGGTCGTTAAAAATCCCAGGATGTCCTTCGATAAAGAGTAGGGGTGTAACCCCGGCATCCTGGCCAAATTTGCCCATTGGCCCCTGTCCATCATGGCCACCTAATAATCCCCATATCCTGATTGGCTAAATTGTCTCCTCTCCACCAATCAGCTGGTGTGCGGTGAGCGTTCTGGCGCAATATGGCTGCCGTCGCATCATCCAGGTGGATGCTGCACATTGGTGGTGGTTGAGGAGATTCCCCCTTCTATGTAAAGCGCTTCTGGTGTCTAGAAAAGCGCTATATAAATGTAACAAATTATTATTATTATTATTAATTACAGGCTAAAGTCTATGGATGTTTTCCATTTCTAAAGTGAGCTATGAGCTACTGTACATGTAGGATAAATGTATGTGACAAGGTTTCTGCGACAGCTCTCTGACGCGGTGTAATGCGTCGGTGTACGAGTTTCTCACTTCATTTCGTTCACTACTTGCTTATTGCACTCAACTACCATGCACTATATAGGGATTAGAAAACCATTAAACAAAGGAGCGATTTCAAACCCAGTGACAGTGTCGATTCCCCATCACTACCTGCTTTTGCTAAAAACAATACGCAATCTTCCAGTCTAGGGTGAAATCAGCCTAATGTACGTTAAAAACGCTGTAAAAGACACAGGACAACAGTGCAATGGTCAAAATGTCCGTCTAAAGCCCTATTCAGACGCTAATTGTTTCTCATAGGGTTTTCAGCATTTACAGAAGCTAGTCAGTGATTTTATTGCCATCAGAGTACAAAAAGTTAATGCCATCCGAGCATTTTTTTCCCACCACCCTCATAAAAATCTCTGTCCGAATTACCAATTGTTTTTTGACAAACACAAGGTCATGAGGCAATTTGATTGACGTCCGAATCCACATCTCTGAGTTTACAAGAGATCAATTCAAAGATCACTGTTTAAATCCTTCTTTACCACTGCAGAGCACCGTACGGCAGCCTAACTGTTGCGCTTCGTGCTCATTTGCATTTTAAAGATGTACACTTATATTACCGAAATGCTGTAAAGTATTTACAAGAACAATATTTCATCCCCGCTCCACCACAGAGTAGGAGCTGTTAACAAAAAGAAAGAAATGCAATAGAATTTAAAAATATGTATAATGTACAATTATATACATTACAAAAAATAAACCAAGCATTATTTCTACCTTATGCAAATAAGAGGCTGCATTAACTTATTTCTGCTAATGTCCTCATGTTTATCATTATTACATCACAATTTGAGAGATAAAATGCAAAAATGTCCAGTAACACTATTTTACAGTGTCCAATTTACATGTACTTTCCATAGTAATAACATTGATTTATACATAATTACACACAACGAACCCTCAACCAAACCATAATTCTACCATAATCCTATAGTAAGTACATGCTGTTAATTAATTACTCAGTACTTCAATATATAATTATAATGTTACAATGACACCTTAAAATAAAAGTGTAACTAAATGTCTATTTTAAACAGGAGATTTAAATAATTAAAATAATAAATAGGATATTATTTCCTATTATTAAATTAAATTAGGGGTGTCCCCGACTAAGGATTTACACATTCGAATCAGAATTTTCGAATCTCTCTATGGTCCACCGATAGTCAAATCATCTGTGTGTGTGTAAACCACAGACCGGAAAAAAATAAATGGTGTAAACGGGTTGGGAAGGGCAGGACACTAGTCAGCAGGAGGCTAAGACTATTTTTATTTTACTTTACACACGGCACACAGCCACTACCTTTAATAAAGTGATCAAAACAGGCTAATGTTACACTACACATTCGTAAATTAACCGTTCCCTCATAACATTTAAAAGCCGCGATCGAAACAAAGAACATCACACAAATATATAAAAGAACATTTTGACAAATAAACGTAAAAAAATACCTGCCTAGAGAGGAAAAGAACACTTTGAGTGCGTTTATATGCACGTTCTTACGCCGATTGTGCCTAAAGGGGGTCGGACTGAAGCTCAGCGCCGTGTCTCAGGTAACGTTATCTCACTTCAGGCAGACGTGAACATTACGCGCCGCGCGCGAGCTCAATTTTGAATCACTGCACGATGAGTGTATCTTGTAGCACAGGGTGAAATCAGTACATTCACGATTTGAGGGAAATATACATTCAATCGCCGCGGACAGGCGTCAAATGCCGCCGTCGGTGTATATGTGGCGCGGCGCGTCCGGTGCGAAGCTCAGTGCCCTTCAAGGGGCGACCGCTCAGAGCGACACGTCTTTATAACACTAATATTGAGCACACCCATATTGCCAAAATGGTATGATCCTCGTTTCATAACACCCGTGAAGATTCGACCATGAGATCAGTGATGCACTAAATCTTCGACTATTAGGGGTCACCCCTAAATGAAATGTGAATTTTTAGCATATGATATTTATTTATTTAGCTGAGAACCATGTGACTGACTATGTGTGTTCCCGGGTTCGTAGGATCACGGGTGCCATGCAAAAATATCTTTACAGACGTCCACATGAGAAACATTACTGTATGCACGCTAACATAGAAAACAAGAGAAAAGCAGCAAAAAGGCATTCTGTGTGAATGTGCCCTCACATGTCAGCTTACAAGGTCACCTGCGAGGACTCACCTGTGATCTTCTCTAGAAGGGAAACGTCCTGCACTTCCTGTGGAAGTGATGCGATCTTCTGTCTCACGGCAGCGTCTCCAGAAGCGGCGTTCTCCAGATCCTGCAGCGCCTTCACCAGCTCCTCCGTCTGTGGGATCAGGACATCGATCACAATCAATCACACTGATCTCTCTCACAAACTGGACACTTGAGTCTCTAAGGCCCTGTTTACAGCTGGTGTTCAAATGCGTTTTGGTCGATCGGATCACAAGTAGACGAGGGAGACACATTCCCATTTAAATCCATCTCTTTTGTCCACTTTCAACCACTTCTGGCCTGTTTTCTTCGAGTGGAGGGTCTATGGGCGAGTAAATGTGAAGGCTTTTTCAGATCTTTCCATCTAATGGACAAAATAAGCTCACACAATTTACATATTAACACAACCGGAGATGACGGAAAAACACACGTAGAGCAGCAGCTTTAGTTTCAGCTCTAAAAGTCACAAGACCAGCCGAACGCGGTGAGTGTGTTAGAAATCAGGAATTGGGAGAGAACATTGTGCTTGAAACAAACTTGGGTCTCCAGCCGACAAAGTTGAAATCCTGTCTGGCTAGCACGCTTCCCATAGTTTTTACGCATTCGGTCAGTAGACGGATGGTCTTTTGTGGCTGTTCAAACGCATTCGACCACATTAGTGTTGTCAAAAGTACCGACTTCAGTACAGAAATTTAAAAAATGTGATACTTTGAGCGCTGTTGAGCATAATCGTAAACGCCTCTGACTGGCCATTGTGCTCACACACTCGTCAGATATGCCTGTGATTGGCTACAATGATCACACACACAGGAGCGTTTGAAAACACAAGCAGGCATCGATCAACGGACCTGTCCAGCTCAGTGTGTATCTGTGCAAGCGCTCGTTGAAGAGTGTCATTGATGTACATTAACAAAATGTTTTTGAAGCGCTGATCACTGTAGCCAATCACAGACATAATTTGATGAGCGCGTGAGCACAATGGCCAGTCAAGGCTTGTTTATACTTTCGCCTGTCTCCGCTGCGCGAGCCTTCACTGACTGCGTGCGCTCCTCCCCAAACGGACGAGGCGTTTATACTAGACACGCTCGCCGTTGTGCTATTCTTTGAAACGACAGAGGGCGACTTGGAGTAATCGTTCTATAAACCAACAGGAAAAAGCGTCGAGAAGAAGTGGGCTAATGTACACAGGTTATGATATTTATTTTAGTACATTTGACCAAAAACCACACTACAAAAGAATCGTGTTAAACTCAGTAAACCTTGGCTTGATATTATTACTTGTGACATGAGAACAAAATGTGCACTAAATTAACAATCTCTTAAATATTTCCTGATTTCACTAAACTTTAATGTTGTGATTTATTTATTTATTTGGTTAAACATGGATCTTTATTTTAAAAGGCTTATTTCTGCTTTTGTAGGCTCATTTAGTAAATAAGCATCTAATTTGTATGTGTAAACTGGGGGCCGGTGTGATGAGACGTCATGCTCTGCTAGATTCGCCGAGAACTCGTTCATCTTCGGATGCGGAGCTGCACGCAGTTACAAAAAACGCGCTGCACACCGCCCGAAGAAATGGGGTACGACCGCCCACTCCACGTCGACGTCATTTTTGCCGCGCGCACCCTCGCGCTCAAGCAGACGCGTTGAGTATAAACAAGGCTTCAGAGGTGTTTATGATTCAGCTCAATAGCTCTCAAAAGCCCCGTTTCCACCACAGGAACTTTACCCAGGAACTAGGAACTTTGGGTGGTACTTCGTGTGTTTAGACCGCAGGAACCAGGGTAAAATTGAAGTTCCGGGTAAATATTTCCCCCTCCAAACGGCCCTGCTCGCGAGGTAGTACTTTTTCAAAGTTCAGGAACTTTCGAGGGCGGGACTTGGGCGCTGAACATGCTGATTGGTTGAGCTCACGCAGTTCAACCGGCATTTTTAAAAGTCTTTTGCGAGGTTCGTTCTGCGTTCAGTAAATATCGGTCTTTGCTCTCTGTCTGGTGGCGCGCGGTCGTCTCAGCCATCTCACGTTCAATGTCCGTAATAGCTGATAATAATATACATTGTCATTTTAAATCTAGCTTACAAGCTTTCTGAATATGCTGCAGCTGCATGCTGCTGAATCTGTATATTAGTGCTCTTTTCTGTCATTGTTAATTACCTCTTTAGTAAACCTATACATAACCAGCAAAAGCAGCACAGCTTGAATCTCTTCCATACTCGTTATTATTTTTTTTTCACCATGTAAACGACCTGACCGATTACTTTTAAGTGTGTGTCCTTACATGACGTGACGGCGCGCGCCGCGCTCATGTTGACAAGAGAGGAAAGTACATTTTTCTGAGGGGTAAACTTTTTATTTCGTAAGTTATGAAGATAATGTTGGAGTAATGACACAGCGTATATTGCCCCAGGCAGTTTTTACTTTAACTGCGCCTGACAGAAGATTTTTTTTTTCTGAGATGATTATTACACTTTACAAGAAATAGCTATAAATAATACTGTATTAGTCCTGGTGGCCGTTAAGAGTTGCTATGGCTACAGTTAACACACTCAAGCTGCTGGAGAAAACAGCGTTGACATTTTTGGTGCGGCAGACAAACTGCATGTGACAAAATGATTGCGATTGAAAGTCATCACATGTAAACACCAGATCGGTTTAGATAACGTCTCATGTAAACAGTTCACTAAATCTTTCAATCGGTACACACACAAATGATTACTGTCCTTCACTGATTTGGAGGAGCAGTCGCGCGCAGTCCTACATCACCGGACTAATTTGCCTAATCTTCTCGGAACTTTATCGCGGTCGAAACGCAGACAGCTGCAGGTCTGGGGGGGAGAAAAGTTCCTGTAAAAAGTTCCTGGTACAAATTGTTCCGGGTAATTTTGGTGGAAACGGGGCTAAAGAGTCACATTTTTGAAATTGCAGTGCCGACTGACAACACTAGACCACATAAGTGTGTACACTACGAAATGAATTCAGTCGAATGTGTTTTAAACTGCCTCTGGAAGTGGTTGAACGCTCAAAACATTTTAGAGCCAGTTTACATCTGTATTTAGCATCGATCAAAACGTCTTAAATCCAGTTGTAAATGGACTCAAATCTGATGAGATGAGCCATATTCATAATGGCTGTCGTAATATCGCACTGATAGTAACAAAGAAATACCATTGATTTTTTATGTAACATAATTTAAGTTAATTTTTTATTACATAATAGGACTAGATGTTGCGATCTCAACTGATTGAGTCCGATTTTGTCTTGAGTGTGATTTGAGGAATCCTCTAGGTTGGGGGTAGCCCGGATGCCAGCCGAACTTAGCCCAGCCCACAACATTTTTAGGACGGGCAGTTCGGTCTGGCCTCGCTCCATAGAGGAGTAATTATCCCTGAACAGAAACTGTTCGGACCAATGAAATCATCAGGGTGGGCTTTAGACGATGACGGACAGATGATCAACAGTAACGTAATCATCACGTCATCAAAGGGGCTTCGGTTATATTTACTCGAATCCTAAACGGAGAGCTTGTTTGTATCTGCATTCACCTTCACAATTTCTCTCAAAGATGATGATCATGTTGGGCAAGTACTCTGTGTATCAATACATTCTTTTATTTTTTTACAACACTGGCACAGATCGTTTATTCCAGCGTGTGCCCTTGGACATAGAAAACAACCCACGGAAAAAAATGTGGACTTGGCAACACAGTGCAGTTGAGCTCTGTCTGTTGACATTTGACAATGCGTCGCTTCGTTGCTCTGAGTCTGAAATGAATATGAGTCTGAATATCAGTCTGATGCTCCATTGGGCTGTGATTATGAGGCCTACAAAGGTCTATCCAATTGATGTCTTTCCTGGTTCGGTTGAAACACGCCTCATAATCACAGCCCAATGGAGCAGTTTCAGACTCATATTCTGACTAGAATTGAATATGACCACGTCAGGCTAGGCTGGGGGTTTCATTGGTAATCACTTTCAGATCATTTGTAAATCCCATTTCTGTGTCAGTGTCAATCATACCAGCTGTGGAGCGCCTGCATCCGTCTCATGAGGGGAGTATTGACCTCTGTAATCATCATCCTCCTCCTCCTCCTCTTCCACCTGGACCTTCTGGTAGCTTCTCTTCAAGTTTTTCCTATCATCTGCCACAAAAGAGCATCACATCTTTATTCAGACCACTTTCTGAAACTGTGAAATAACACACACGGAAGTCTGGGAATGAATGACGTAGTGACAGAAATAAAAATCTCTCTCATATTTGATCTCCTTCCTTCTAGATTGCATTTCTGCTCGTCAAACAACTTCACCAGGTGCATCCTGGGATACTTTTAACAAACTATAACCGGAGGAATGTGTGATGAGCACTTCATGAGGATTTTCAATTTCAGTTTTAAAAAAACTTCAAAGTAAATTTCACTACATTTTAACAAAAACCTTTACATCAAAACCTGTTCAAGTTAATGAGAAACATAAACAATTAATAATGTAGTGATGCACACTAACCATCCCACTCATTTCTGCCATATATGTTTGTACATCTTCTTTGACTCCCAGGTTTGTTAACTGGTTTTAAGCACAAAAAGTGATAACTGTAAAAAGGCATAATTATTTAAGTATATACATTTTCTGTTTGCATAGAATACCTGGATGAACAACTACATTTGCCAAAATGTACTGAGCATTAAATGCTGTTTCCCAGAATGCAATGTACTCAAATTAGTGTGTCTGAAATCACATACCGAGTAGGACAAGATTTGAATTTGAACTTACTACACAAATATTAACTGTTTCTATATAGTACAAATAATAGATAGTATGAATACAATTCAGATATAATAATAATAATAATTTGTTACATTTATATAGCGCTTTTCAAGGCACTCAAAGCGCTTTACACATAGAAGGGGGAATCTCCTCAACCACCACCAATGTGCAGCATCCACCTGGATGATGTGACGGCAGCCATATTGCGCCAGAACGCTCACCACACACCAGCTGATTGGTGGAGAGGAGACCGAGTGATGAAGCCAATCAGGAGAGGGGGAAGATTAGGAGGCCATGATGGACAGGGGCCAATGGGCAAATTTGGCCAGGATGCCGGGCTTACACCCCTACTCTTTATCGAAGGACATCCTGGGATTTTTAACGACCACAGAGAGTCGGGACCTCGGTTTAACGTCTCATCTGAAGGACGGTGCTCTTTGTCAGTATAGTGTCCCCATCACTACACTGGGGTGTTAAGACCCACACAGACTACAGGGTGAGCGCCCCCTGCTGGCCTCACTAACACCTCTACCAGCAGCTCCTGGTTTTCCCAAAGGGGTAATCTAGCACTCGGAAAGCGTTCCACCCATAGGGGCGGCCATTGCTAACCAAGCCATCACCTGCTGTTAGCATCCCATTGACTCCCATTCATTTTTGAGTCCCTTTGACAGTGAATAACTTTACATCTGAGACGTTTAAAGACTCCATTTGTCCATTGTTTATTTCTAAAGAAACACGACAATGCATAAAAGGCTCCATTACCTTGTATCTTACACTATCGCCCCGCAGAAGCTGTTTTTGTAAAAATAGGCTAACGATTGCGTCATAACTAACGCGACTCTGTCGCACAGTAGAGAAATTACCGTATAGACCTGAGGAGACGCTCAGAAGCAATCTTTACCTGTCTATGAGACAGTCGGGGGGACGTGGAGACATAAAGTCTGATAAAGTCAAGGGGGAAGAATGGGGAGAAGCCCATAGTGAGCCAAAAGCAACAGGAGAAAACATTTAAATAACGTGATTCAGATTTCACTTTCCACAACTACTAGAAGACCTACAGCTGTCAGACAGGAGGCTCACGTCACATCTACGTCGTCAAGCTCAGTCTGAGCCTGCGCAGTTCGCTCAGCCATCAGGAAGTGAGTGCCTCTGATTGGCCTCATTTTTCCACCATTGAATTCAATGGGAATGCTCTGTCCATTTCTTTTACTGTCTATGGGTTTTCCCTGTTGGTCTCCCATCCAGGTACTGGCCAGGCTCAGCCCTGCTTAGCTTCAGTGGGAAACCAGTTTTGGGCTACAGGGTGATATGGCTGCTGGTGTAGACTACATCCGCTGTGTTGTCACTGTCATGTGACCTACAAGTCTTAGTTGCATATGGGATAGTTAAGTGTCCATCAAAATCACACTTCAGAATCGGGCTGGAAGAAGTAAGTCATCCACACTTATACTACAGCCTTTTGTTACGCCCCAGGACATACATGTGTTTTATAATTATGGTGTATGTCTCATTTATTGATGTACTGTGTGTGCTGCCAATGGCCGGCTGGGGGTTGTAGTTTTTGTTGTATGTTGTGTCTTATTTCCTGTACTCTTCCCTGCCCTAAACAATCCCAGCGTCCCAATTCGCATACTATCCATACTAAATAGTATTCGAAAATAGAATTAGTATGTCGCAAATCATAGTATGCTGCAAAGAGTATTCCAAAGATACCCGGATGGTTTACTATTTCCGGTCTGAATTCGAAGTACAGATCGACGCACACTCTAACGGCTGATATTACCCAAAACCAACTGCGAGTTGGATGAGGATTCAATTAGAACTACAAACGCGGATAAAAAGTGGTAGAAAAAAACTACAAACATGGCGGATGTGCAAGTCCGACGGTTTTAGTAGAGAGGTTTAGATAAAGGTGTTTTAGCGATCAATTATCAGAATTTAACCTGACAAAAATATATTTATTCAGTGTTGTCCACATTATATTTCACCTGCAGCAGCATTGTGAACTTTTTTAATGACATGTTTGGCCATTAACTTTTAAATGCTCTGCATTAAAGACACACACATGGCAGATCAACGTGCGGCTACATTTCTCTCCGATACGGTAAGAGATTAAACTGAATGTGGAGGATTTGAACTGTGACGATGATTGTCAGGGCAGTATAAACGGGTACGGGACACACGTAACTAAGCAACAGAGACTGCTAAAGATGCCGAAATAGTATGTCCCAAAGCTTGCATACTTTTCTGCTACACACTCTAAAGTATATACTTCACAAAAAGAGTACATACTTTTAGGACGTAGTATAAGTAGGCGAATTGGGACGCAGCATAGGTGATGGGACCTACCAGCTGCTCCTCGTCAATGTCAAGAGTGCCAGAAAGAGACTTCTTCTCCCAAGAGCATGAGCATGTTGGGACGTTGCCAGTCCCAGCGTGTGGCTTTTGTGCGTCTTAATCTTAAATGTGGTGTTGTGGCTGCAGTGAGCAGCTTTATGTGTTAAGCTTAAACTTAAATGTGTTACTTAAATGCTGGAGCAGTAGGGAGACAGGTGCCATTTTCTTGTTCTCATACTCTCCTGTGTTTGCTAGTTAGGATGTAAGGTAAGGGTTCTGTTGTTTCGTTGTATTTATTTTTGCAAGTTAAAGCAGCACTTGGCTACTTTTGCTCACGGGGTCCCCCTACAGTTTGGAAAAAATAATGTCCTCAACTACTGTCGTAAGCTCAGTCATCCTACAACAGGGGATGCCATCGCGCGTGCATTTGTTGACATGACAACCCTGATAGCCCTGAACTAGTGATGCGCGGGTCGTCTCATAACCCGCGGACCCCGTATGTCTATTTAATGGTCGCGGGTGCGGGACGGGTTGTAAAAATATATACAGTGGTGCGGTGCGGGCCAAATAACTTCATAAAAGCGTCCCGCGGGTTGGTGCAGCACTAACAGTTCCCCTGAACACTGCAGGAGGAGTTCACATGCAGGTGTTCTTCTGGCGGCGCGTGTGAAATGTCTTCATCCCAGGTAACGTTACAGTCAGTGGCATGTTTCAGCATGTCATATGAATATAATTTCATGGGTTTTATTTTTTTCAAACGCCAAATAATCGCGATGCTCACGTTTACAAGCCAGCGTCATTATAGTAGTCTATTGGTTAGCGTTTTACAGAATCTATATGATACTTCAGTTCAATGTTTGAGTGGTCGGTAATCACCGTAACAAGCATGACAGCATCAGTCGGGCACGCCTCCTCCAGCTCACGCCGACGAGCAAACGCTGGTCACATGTTGATCCTCGTCCTGCCTTTAATCCCATCACTTTTTCGTTTCCTCTTATTGCTTTCCTCCAACAAAACCTTTTCTTTCTTATTTGTCTCTGCTGCTTCGGACATGACTATATTATCCGACGAACAAAGTTGGGCTCGCACGTCTGAATGTAAGGAAGTGTGGGTGTTGGTGGAAGTGACGTATATGCCGTAAAGCAGTCGAATTTTGTAGTTCTTTTTGTTCTCGGGTTACTACGCGAAACCCGAAGTTTAAAAGTACGATTAAAAACGATACAGACCCCATCAGGCTATGGCAGACGTGTCATTCAACCTATTGTAAGTCGATTTATCATCACAAGAGTCTTGAAAATATATTATGAAGGTTGAAAAGTTACCTAGTGCTGATTTAACTAGTCTAGACCTCCTAATGACCTGCTCCTGAAGAACACGCTTCTTTTTATGTTGGAGTTGTTTGTTCTTTTTGCACCGTGTGTAAATACGTCATCACTTGCTTATTGTAAATAAATGTATTGGACATCTTACTTTGTGCATTATAAAGCTTGAAAGAGCCAGGACATTTTTATTATAACTCTGATTGTATTCATCTGAAAGAAGAATATCATACACTAGGGGTGTCATCAATAATTGATTCGGCGATGCATCGCGATGCGGGGCATGAACGATTCAGCTTCGATGCGGCAAAGTGCCATAATCGATTATGTCACTGTTTATTTTCTGGCGGACGATAAAGTTGTGAAGTTTCAAATACTTCCGGTTCCGGGAGAATAACAACAACAACAACAAGGAAGATGGCCGAGGCGGAGGGAGATGACCACGATAGACGGGTTATTAAAAACGCGCTAACGACCCGAGGTGTGTAGGATTGTATGTATATATTTTTTGCACAATAATAAATTAATCTATAATGACGAAATACGGCGCAATTCACCTTTATTCCACAAGGTGGCAATGTCTGATACCCAATGATGAAGTGACGTTTCACTCATAGTTACCTCTGACAGAAAACTAAACAATAATTATAATCTGCAAAACTTTAAATGGCTCAGTGATTTACTTCAGAGAGCAAGTACTAAACACAATCATATGTTAGTGTCACTGGCCCTCATTTATCAATCTTGCGTAGAAACGGGTGTATATGTTGGCGTAAGATTATGCTTACACTCCTCTCACCGCCTGATTTATGAAACTGTGCGCACCTCTGCAATTCAGGTGTACGCAATACTTGCCCTTGATAAATCCCGCGGCTGAAAACGATCGTCATTAGAATAACACGCCCCTATATATTCAAGTCTCCGCCTCCCCCACGCCCTCATTTTACGCCATGGACAAACAGAAGACGGCAAAGAAACGAAACTTCTCCGACGTGGAGATCGGGCGCGCTCAATCATCTCTTTAGTCCACTAGTCAGGGCACTGATTAGGACATAAGTCAACGGGCTGACTCCCTGATCAGTGCTCTGACTACTGAACTAGTGAGATGATTGAGACGCGTCCATCGAGACCATCACCAGGGAAGTGGAAAAAACCCGAAATTGTTTTATTTGGGAGTTTAAAGAGTGGGATTAAAGGCGCTCACAAAAACAAAATATGGACCCAAATTACGAGTAGCTACTGTTAGTGTGGGGGTTGAGAAGCGCACTCCAGCAGTTTAAATAGCTGTTTGGATGATAAATTACCATCACAATGCATTATTTTACAGCACGTTTTGAAACAATTAGCATTTAATTTCGTATCACGGCACATGTATTGGGGTGTACAATAGTGATGATGTATTGTGGAGTAAGATTCATTCACATTAATAATTACATGACAATTTGTAAGATTCTTCTTCTTATTATTATGATTATTATTCTTAATGACGCTTGTTATTTAGAAGAAAATGCCGTTTTTATTGATTTTATTATTATTTAAAAGAAGAAGGCCATTTTTATTATTTTGTCGGTCTGAATTATTTTAGTCCCAGTCCGTGCGCAGCTGCTGGGCCAGGCGCGGGCCTGAAACGTCAGATAAAGCGCACAGGCTCGCGACTGGAGGAATACATATGCCTACAGATCAAACGCTTTTGTAAAGTCACACAAATTAAACATTGACGTTCATGTTACACAAAAATAAACACTAAATGTTGTTGTTGTGGTTTTTAACAGTGGGTCATATAGCATATCTTGTCAGTGCGTTTTGTGGTGTGAGGAATTGTTTTTCTGCGTATTTTCCCACTAACTCAAACGTGCGTACACCACCTCCTGAGCTGGTGTAGGATTTGAGCGTGCCGTACGCCAACGTCCATATTGATAAATCTCAAAGTCACCGTGGGTTTGGGTGTACGCAAGGTGTACGCTGGAAATTTGGTGTACGCACTTTTGATAAATGAGGGCCACTGTCTCTTGATGATGGATGTGGTCAAGAAGCTGTCAGTGATCAAAATATTGATTTTGAAGACATTGAAAATGAGTTTGGAGAATATGCTCGAGATCGCGAATATGACGCAGATGCTGAATCTACTGGTAAACTCTGACGAGGTCATATGATGATGGTATTAAACATCTGCTCAAACTGAATCTTTCCAAGCTCTAAAAGGTAACGAAATAGGTTTTATTTTATTCTTCTGTAGCTGTTACTCTAAAATCAGGAGTTTTATATATTATCACGACAGGTAGAGGTCTATCCATGTTAAATATAGATCTGGGTCGCTAACGACCTGAATATGTAAGAATGTTTGGTGAAACAGTCATGCATTTAAGGGCTAATTGCATTTTATTTAATTTTATTTAATTACATTTTATTTTATTTAATAACTTTTATGTCAAAGATACAGGAGACACATAGCAGCCAATACAATCTGTTGTTTAATATCTGCTTGTATTGCCTCATGACTGATGAAAAATGTGCTTTGTGTGCAGTAGAATTTTGATGCATCACAATGCATCGTAGAATCGAATTGAATCGAATCGTTACCTGGTGAATCGTAATCGAATCGAATCGTGAAGGCAGTGCCAATGCACACCCCTATCATACACACTCAGGATTTAGTCTAGGATTTCCTTTTTGGGTGAACTATCCCTTTAACCGTCGGACCCGCACATCTGCCATGTTTGTAGTTTTTTAGCTCTTTATTCGTGTTTGTAGATCTAATCGAATCCTCCAATATCAGCCATTAAGAGTGTGCACAGATCTGCACTTTAGATACTAACCGGAAAAAGTAGACCATCTTTGGAAATACTTATTTCAACATACTACGATTTAGGATACACAAATTCTAATTTCGAATACTATTTAGGACAGATAGTGTGCAAATTGGGACACAGCATATGAATTCAGACATACTACTCTTTTTGGCATAGCATTTTACATGCTACATAGTAGGGGAGTATTCGATTTTGGATGCAGAATGACTCTTTTTTTACTCATTATTTGACTAGACTGCTTTACACAAAATCAGAATTGAACTGTAAAATAATCATGATTAAAAGCACTGTGCAGATTTTTGATATTGGTACTGATTGTATTTATCTATGCTTTGTTACTGTTATCCTTTTTTGTGCTTAAACAATAAACAAATGCCACACTAAACATGTCACATGATGCATCCCACACTAAACATCCCCTAGCAGTCCAAGGTTTGGCAGTGTGCTGGTGTTATTCTGACCTGCGGGCTTGTGTTTGGGACTGTCTGAGTCCTCAATAGCCAGTTTGAGCTGCTGGATGAAGTCTGGACGGTAAAGGTTACGCTCCTGCCAGATATTCAACAACCTCTCCATGTGCTTCTTACAGCCGTCATCACCATCTCTGCCAGAGAAACACACACAATACGCATGAGTCAGGACAAAATCACGCAGATAAACACATGAGGCGTGTGTGAAGGTGAGTTTACCTGGCCACGTGTGAGCAGGCATCGACCAGGACGCCTTCGAAGTCTTTGGTGAACTCGGGGCCCTTTTTCTTACTGTTCTGAATCACGTCATTAGCCAGATACAGGAACGTCAACTTCCTGCTGCTTTTAGCTGAACAACAAAAACATATTTTATTAATCATCATTGACTTTAAAACAGAGGTTTCAGTTTTAGGGCTCAGGTGCACTTAGGGCAGATTGTCTCAGATTGTGGGCCTGACGGCGTCGGTTCGTTTAAGGACAAGCCAGAGGCAGTGAACAATATCTTACAGCTCTGAGCCAACCTGGACACTAGGGTCATCGCCACGGTTACCAAACACCGGGATGAGCTCCGGTCGTACATGCACACACCTGAGAAAGGTCAGGACTTACAGAAACACACATATAAAATATTACCAATAAATAACACATGATTATTAATCACGCTTCTCCACGTGTCAGACTTTTTCGAGGTTCCTCAGCACACGTGCAACACCTTCATCAGAATAATCAGGAACATCATGAGTAACATCGAGCAGCTGGCGCAGAAGGTGTGTGTGAGTTGGTGTTTATTAGTGTGTGTGAGTTAGAGTGTTTATTAGTGTTTGTACAGCGTGTGAACTGTCATTTTTGAAGCCTAACTTTGTCTTCACAACCAGGATGACTATGAAAACCAAACTCAGACAGTTGGTGTGTGTTCACACTTGTAGATCAGTTTGCTTAGTTCATTTGATCCGGACCGTATGACGTACATTTTGTGGAGAACTTACCGAACATCCAAAACAATGCTTTGTGTGGCTAAATGCGCTCATGTATGTGCGTAGCTACATATGATGGTATTCTGATCAGATGAGAACTCCTGAAGAGCTGATAAACTCTGTAAAGGAGTCAAAACAGCAGCAAGAATCCCTCCGTCACACACACAAACCAAGATCTGCTGCGAGGAGACGCAGTTCTGACACCTGTACTGATGGAAAACATCACAACTATGACCAGAAAAAACAGGTGTGTGTGAGGTCTGTGTCCATTTTAGGGTCTCATCTTCCCGTTTTTGGTTTGTTTACATGACTTTGGTCTGTGTTGCGGTCATAGTTAATTCGACCCGCACCAGATTTGGCCTGGTGTGTGTTCACACTTGGCATGTGTGGTTGGATTAAAACAAACCCTGGTGCGATTGCTCTGTTAGTGTGGTTCATTTGAATTAGTGTGAACGTGGCCATCTAAACCCTGGAGTGCACCAAACAAGAGGACCGAGAAGATGGGTCTCGATTCGCTTCCAAATGAACTCTGGAGCGGTTCAACTGAAATATGAACAAAACACGCATTAAAGACATGCAAACGAACCAAAAATTGGAAGATGCGACCCTAAAAAGGACAGAATGCTCAAGCTTACCTGTCTTTTTTTGTCATATTTGTGATGTTGTCCATCACAATTCGGTACAGGCATAAGAATCGTGCCTCCTCACAGCAGATCTTCATTTGTGTGTGACGGAGGGATTCCTGACGCTGTTTTGACTCCTTTACACATTTTATAAGCTCTTCACGAGTTCTCAGCTGATCAAAATACCATCATATGTAGATACACACATACAACGAGCGCATTTAGCCAATCACAGCATTGTTTTGGATGTTCAGTAAGTTCTGTCACAAAATATAGTCAGGTTGTGAACATATCTCTATACCTTTAGGTTCAGTGTTAAAATGCCAATGTGAACGCTTAACAGACCAGGACTAAAATTTTTTGTGTTTTGGTCTAGTCCATACGAACCAAGCAAACCGAACTACAAGTGTGAAAACACACCCAAAGACCCATCCTACAGGGGTTTCTGTCCGCTTGTTTGGTGAACACCAGGGTTCGGATGGCAGCGTTCACACTTATTCAAATGAACCGCACTAACAGAGCAATCGCACCAGGGTTCGCTTTAATCCGACCACACATGCCAAGTGTGAACACACCCTTATAATCCTGTTTATTCACTTTAACTCCCACAGTAAACCTGAAACGGTCTCGTACCTTTCTTCAGCTCTCTGTGCCACACCCGCACGATGAGCGACGAATGCTTGCGATGATGGATGATCCACAACGACAGAGTCTGAACGCTCTGCTGCGAGTTACTCAGTTCAGACAGCTTCTTCTCCAGCGCGGACTCGGAGAAAGACGACATGATGATCGCTCTCTCTCTCGCTTCCTCTCCAAACAACCCTACAGAAAACAAATCAGGTCAGAGGCAGGCCTGCTCATGCCACTGAGATCACAAAACATGCAGCTCATGGGAAAAGTTGGACAGTATTCATTATAATATAAAATATTAAGTTAATGAAATTGACACGTCATACATAACACTGCTATATGCTTGATGTGTTATTCTGCATCGGAAATGACTTTTTTGGTCTTTAATTATATAACATCAAAAGATATAATAGCTCAGCATTTGTATTTGTATTGACTTTTACTGCAAGACAATTTAAAATGTACTGGAAATTAAATGACAAATATACACACTCATACAGTCACATACATTTGAATCTAGAAGCTTGATATCACATATAAATGCTATAATAATAATCCATTCAATTAGTCAAATAAACATATATTATAAGTGTATTTGACATGGAATATTGTGCAATGACATACTACAAACAATCTTAAAGCTACTTCAGAAAAGCATTTAGCTTAATTATCAATAATTAATATGCATGCAGGATTTATGACCTACTTGTATTTTAGAAACCACAATTAATACTTAAAAAATACCCTTATATAGTTAAACAACCTGTAAATGACAATACAGTTTAACTGCTTATGTGTGTGTGTGATTAATGAATGAGATATTAGCGAGTTTGAACTCCATTCATAGTCTGAGTTATTGATTAGTTGCAATGCATCATTTCTGAAACATGCAATACACCAGATCAATACAGTAAACGCCAATTTAAGAAACAAACCAAGCCTGCAAAAAAAAAAAGATAAAGGTAAATTCATTCTCACCTGTCAGCAGTTTAAGTTGGCTAATCTGGATTTAACTTCAATGTGGCAGAACACACGCGGAAACCCCTCAAATACAAACCGCTGCGGGTCAGGGGGGTAGTTTAAGTCGAGATATTAATAAATCGAATTGATAAGTTACAAACTTCTGTATAGATCCCTCGAAACTTTTGGAGAATGTTTGAACACGATGGGATTTTGTTGCAAGTTGGGTTGATAAACAAACGAGCGTCGCGCGCGTGACGTCATAGGGACGCGACATCATGCTGGATCACACTGGACACTGCAATCTTGTCTTCACTGCTTTTGTTGCTCTGAATTGATATAGACATAATTCTCAAGTGATGCATGTTTTTGTTTCTTACAAACGGTACTTATGAAGCCCAGCCATTGTAGCAGGGTAACAGAGGCTCTCCCCCCTCTATCTGGAATAATTTGGTCATGTTATCTTTAATGAAATGAAACAGTAGTTTAATATCATTATTATGAGCTTGAAACTGTATATGAGCTGACATGACTTGGCTGGACTGAACCACGCAAAGTAAGTATTGTGGGATTTTCAGGGGAAGGGCTGTAAGTACATATTCAATATGCTTTCTCTATCTTGTATTATGAAAGTTGTATTTGAATTGTATTTAACACTTTTAAGGTTATAATATTCTGATTGTGCATCCTTTTATTAATCATGCACACAAACAATATGATTTAGCCTACCTTACAGGACATTTTGTATTTTAATGTGATTCATAGTTGGTAATTTTGTCAAATTGTTGTACATTTTGTCTGTTTGTTTGTATTTGGTAGATTATGTGACAAATGTATCTTCAAGAAATCATTGAATGACTGTCATTTAATTGCCAAAAGTAGTGTAAAATCTATTGCTATTACTAACTAGGCCTATTATTTGGAAGTTTTCTAAAAGTCATAGTTCAGAAAGTCAAATTGTTAAATCCCCCCTGAATAATGCCAATGCTGGTATACATATTGTACAATTTTGGGCGGTCCCAGACCATAGAAATTGCCACTATTGGTCGTCTGGGACCGCCCAAAATTGTACAATATGTATACCAGCATTGGCATTATAATGTTGGTATACATATTGTACAATTTTGGGCAGTCCCAGATGACCAATAGTGGCAATTTCTATGGTCTTGGCTCCTATGTTGGACAGTGAGAGAGGATAAAAGACAGCTGTTATCACAGTCTTGCAACCAGAGATAAAGATATTTAGCATGATCATCTCGCGGTGTTTGCTGTTACAACCAATAAAAATACAACATGAAATGACGTTTTGATCAGCACAATATGGTGCTAAAACGTAAACAACTTACCACTGGCTCTTTTCGCAAAATTGGCATGCCAAGTTGGTCCATTTCCCCTTGCCATGATCATATTCTCCTGTTTCGCTGCCTCGTCTTTTTTTCAGCACACATAAAAACCACAATGGCCAAAGTGCGATTTATCTTGCTTTATTAGTTTACCACTAGCACATGCTGATGATGTTTTATTCTTCTATACTAACTTGTGTCATCATAGCCTACGACTCAATAGGTTTCATCATCGTACAGTCTACATACATGTCGTACCCAAGTGTATTGAATCCATGTTGTTTGATTTGTAATGATTCTCTCATGATGACTTTTTAATCTTCCTTTGCAGATCTCATACTCTATACATGGAGAATGGCTGAACATCAGATCGAAGACCCAAAGATTGCATTTGCATATCTCCGCCCATCATGTGTCCTCCTGACCAAAGAGCCTACATCCGCTAACGTAGAAGCTCTTAGTGGTCATCTTCGCAGTGTGAGCGATGGAGCTCTCCAACAGCTCCAGGAATATATTCTGTTCCCCCTCAGATTTGTCCTCAAAACCCCTGGCTCCAAGCGGGATGGACTCGTCCAGGCAGTCATTGAAACTATAACGTATGTGCTGGAGAACACATGCGTACGGAGTTGGGATTCTCTGCGGGATCTTTTCTCTGAGTTGTGCCTTTGTCTTTGCTCTCCAAAAGACCCGGGAAAGCCCTCCATGACCTCCGAGGAACTAAAGCTGGCCGTCCTCAAATGCCTGGACACCCTCTTGCACTCTGCCTATGGTGACATTGTTTTTAAACTCTATGAGCCAAGCATGTTGCCCGGACTTGGAGCTGCTGTGTCGCTACTTCTGGCACTCGCAGAGCATGAAAAGGCAAGGGGGGTTCAATTGGCTTCCCTTAAATGTCTCCTTTCTTTGTTTCTTCAGTGCGACTGCAAGGAGGAACATGTTAAGCCAAGACAAGACGAGAGGAATCTGCTTGGACGCACCCTCGCCACGTTTCTGCCTGGCATTTCTCGCGCCCTGAGTCAGGTAATAAGTGGGGACATAAGACAAGGCCATGCGGTCACGATGAAGGCCATGAGGGTTTGGTACAAATCGGTAGGTCTGGTAATGGCCGATGAGCAGCTTCAGAAGACAGACATTGATAGGGCAACTGGTGATCTGGGGAGGGTTGAGGAGCTGGTTGTAAAGAGGACTCCATCTTGGCGCAAAACCACTTCCCAACGCCTTGCCATGGTCTTACAAAAGATAATTTCTTGCACTTCTGCCCACCCGCACTGGAGAATCAGGCTTGAGTTGGTCAATCTATCCCATCTTCTCCTTTCCCAGTGCAGCCAGTCTGTGGGGGAATGTGTTGGTCCTCTACTGGAAGCATTGGTAGGTGCCATTAACGATGAGGAGCCTGAGGTTAAGAGCAGGTGCAATACAGCATTGAATGAAGTGGCACAAAAAGGTCAAACCAATGGTGGACAGGACTTTACAGACGTTCTGTCTGAAAACCTCCACAGCTTGGCGTCATCCTTACCTCGACTTATGAGAACGTCTGATGACCAACGCAAGCTCTTTGTTCTTAACGTGTTCCTTGGGTACCTCAAGATTCTGGGACCCAAAGTAGATGCCGTACTAAGGTCAGCAATCCATCTTGAGCGCATCTCCAAAGCATTGATGCAGGTCATGGAGTTGGATGTCACGGATGTGAAAATCATTGAGGAGAGAACTCGAAAGTCTTCAACAGACCTGGAACCTGATCTGCAGCAAGTCCCTTCCCAAAGAAAATATTTCCTCTACTTCACGGACGAAAGGATATTCTCGGCACTCAGGAAGATCTGCCGCATGTTGGGATACTACGGAAACCTCTACCTTCTTGTTGACTGCTTCATGGAATTGTACAAGGAGTCCTCGGTTTACAGAAAGCAAGCTGCTCTGGTCCTCAATGAGGTCATTGTTGGTGCTGCAGGCATTGGCGTAGAGACTGGCAATACTAAAATTGATTGTTCAGGAATATACCAGTCTAGAACAAATCAAGAAGATTTGAAATCTTCAATCATGTGCATCATCGAGGAGTACATCAGTTTGAGTAACTGGCTTCTCCCTACAGTCTCTGAGGCCTTGGAAGGGAAACTTGAGACTACATCCTCCTTGGTGCCCAATAATCCAGAACGAAACAGTCTCCAACTGCTTCCAGCATCCAAAGCCCCAACAATTTACCAACTCAACAGTAATATCTGGCAAATCTGTATCCAGTTGGAGGGTATTGGAGGCTTCGCCCTGGCTTTGGGCAATGATTTCCGTCTGCTTTTAATGACATCCCTATACCCTGTTCTGGAGAAAGCAGGAGATGAGTCGCTTCTCGTCAGTCAATCGGCTTTCAACGCAATGTGCGACCTCTGCAAGGCTTGCGATTACGGTTCACCCAAGGAGCTGGTCATCAAGAATTCAGACTACCTCCTAAATGATGTTTCTCTAAACCTAGCCAGACCCAGCATTCACCCTCACGCTCCAAGAGTTCTTGCTGTCATGTTCACTCACTCAGATGCCAGTCTGCTGCCTCTAGTGGCCGATGTGGTGCAGGACGTGTTAACGGCACTTGATCTCAGCTATGACCAGAGAACGCCACAGTTCTGCAGTGTGCTGCACTTACTCATGAAGGCACTTGGTGAGTCTTACTTAATAAGAAGCAATGCTGCTTTTACTATTGTGTGTTTCCTTTTGAGTTTGAAAAAGCCACATGTGTTTTACCACAGTGAGATGGTTCCCTACTACTATGGGACACCAGAAGCCATCCAGCAAAGAGACCCAGAATAAAGAGTGTGTAAACTTGAGGCAGTTTCTCCTGGACTATAAGAAGCAGAAGGAGCTTGCTGAAGGCATTGGAGTAGAAGAGGAAGATCCTAATGAACTAAGTTTGTAATTTTTTTCTTTTGTGTGTGTGTGTGTTTGTTCTATACCCCTAACTTAGAGGGTTAGTTAATCTAATAAATATCCTATAATTTACTCACCCTCAAGCCTTCCTAGGTGTATATGACTTTTTTTCTTTCAGCCAAACATAATCAGAGTTGTATCAAAAAATATCCTGGCTCTTCACGCTTTACAAATGGAGTTAATTGAATGAGAAGTCACTCTTCCATTGGAACTCAACTCATGTATGGCCATTACCTGAAGCCAGTGATTATAGTTTATTAAGTTATAAAAATGTATATTTTCCTTACAAAAATGCATGGCTTCGCTTCAGAAGGCCTTTATTAACCCCCTGGAGCAATATGGATTGCTTTTAGGATGGACGGATGGATGGACGGATGGATGCACTTTTTTTGGGCTTCAATAATCAAGGTATTATTCACTCCCATTATAATTATTGGAAGAGCCAGGATATTTTTTAATAAAACTGATTGTGTTTGGCTGAAAGAAGAAAGTCATATACACATTGCATAGCTTGAGGGTGAGTAAATTATAGGATAATACAAATTTTGGGATGAACTAACGCTTTTGTTACGTTTCTAAGCAATCATACCATACTTACCTTGATGATAAAACTGGGACTTCAGCCAAATCGAGCAGGGTTGTGGTCCATTCGAACCTGAATTGAAAAATGTCTTGGAGATAACAAATGTATTGTATACTTCCTAATATTTAATAAGACTTTTTGGACATTCATTTCCCAGGATGCAATATCTTTGTTGAGTTGCTTTGAAATACAGCTCAGTACATTTCTTTTCTTTCACATCATCTTCTAGTGGGGTGGGGCCAGTTCAATTCAAATTCTCACTCTTGAACTAAAAGGGAAATATTCCTCAATTTGGCAGAATTTTGTATAATCCTAGATGATATCTAGAGACCAAATGATATCTAGAGACCAAAATAAAAAACCTGTGAGTGAGTTGTTTACTTCAGCCAGTAATGCCCTAAATACCAACCAATCACAACATTCTATCATATCAACGTCCTAGCAAACACCCAGAAGACCATCGTTACCCCCTTGCAACATTCTGATATAATCATGCTTAAGTGTCTATTTATTGTTTGTTTTTTTACATTTATATAGCACTTTTCTGGGTACTCAAAGCGCTTTACATTTAGAAGGGAGTACTCTCAACCACCACCAATGCCTGTAATTTAATTCTTGTACAGCAGATGACAGTATTGATCTAGTAAGGCCTTACAGTATAAAAATAAAGGCAGTGGCTATTTACAATAAGTTTGAATAGTAATAGATTTTATTTACTCTGGGAAAATGGTGATATATATTATTTTCACAAAAAATAGCAGCATTTTCTTTCCAATAGCCCAAGTGTAAATAGCAGTTAGATGTTATTTATATTTATAAACGGCAGCGGATACTATTTGCACCTCAGTGACGTTGTACATAAAACTGTAGGCTATGCAATAATAATAATAATAATTATATATATATATATAGTGTAAATTATTATATTGATTAAAATTATTAAATGGATGTTGCCTTATTGGGGCAATAAAGCCCTCCCTACACTTAGACCTACCCCTAACTGATAAACATTATTATTAAACATGTTAGACACTATTTTCACATTTCAAATATTTTTTTCATTGTATTAAAAATAAATGCTTTTCCGATCTGATTTGGGAAAAGAGAGTAGAGCGAGTTTAGCATAAGATGGATTCGAGGGTCGATTTGTGTCAACTTTGCTATTGCTACTGTTGGCAACTCCAGCAGAGTAAGAGTAAATAGCCTCTGCCAACAAGGCGGAGGTAAACTAAAGGAAAAATAAGAAGCGTTAGGCAGCAATTGGAACCGTTATGTTGATTCTTCTGATGGTTTCTTCATACCTTCAGACCTGTAACGGGTAGTTACTTCCCCTGGAACAAGCTGCCGTAAGTGCTTTACACAAGGGTACAGATGTAATAGAGCAGAATTATGGTCACTTGAGCCGTTTTTAGCTCATCTTCAATCCTTCACATTATGGGACTTTCAACTCGAGACTCACATTTCTGATCATCAAACCAACACCACACATCAAATTCCCTGAACGATCCAGTACTTCTGGATCCAGCTTTCCCACTATCATGCTGAAGGTTTGTAGCTGATTTCAGCTGTTACTCGTGTTTGCATGAGTCTCACAGGGCCAGACTAGTCTAATGCACATTGGATTCCTTCGATAAGATGTTTTAATATCATCATCTCCCGTCCACAGACATTCCTCCACCAGCGCCTGCTTCTGATGAGGACATGGAGGGTCCTGCTGAGAAAAAGGAGCTTCCTCTTCATATCCAGATTGCAAAAGATGTGATGGAACGATGCCTCCACCTGCTATCCGACCCCAACCTGAGAATCCGGCTCAAGGTTGTAAAATCTCTTCTGTTTGCGTATTATAGCTTTGGCATCGCCTTTTCCTTTGAGAAGAGCACAAGACTGATTAAATGTGCATGTGAATTTACAGGTGTTGGACATCCTAGAGCTGTGTGTGTGTGTTTTATGTGAGCGAGAGGATGAGCTTCTTCCCATGGTGCACCGGTGCTGGCCTGCTCTTCTCCCCCGTCTCACCAACGATGACCCTCTCGCTGTACCGCGAGCATTCAAGGTGAGAGGATGCCCTTCCAAACAGATAGCAACATAAAACATTCAGGAAACTACGACCATGCACAGTATCCTAGCATTTTAAAAAAGCCATGGAAGTTAATAAAACATTAAAAGTCATTTATATTTCAGTGGTATAAAACACAGTCTTGTAGTTTAATCTTCTTTACAATACATCAGTCAACACAAAATGACATTCTTCTTAAGTATTCATTAATGAATCGAACTGAAAAAAGATGGGTGAAAAAGTGTGGAAACCCCGTAGTTGGGTATTATTGCATTGACTTTCTATTATCTATTCTTTTGAACTTTCCATTCTTCAAATAATCCTGAAAAAAATGCATCAGTTTTCACAAAAAAAATATTAAGCAGTTCAATATTTGTCAACATTGATAATCAGGGCTAGACATTAACACCTGCCAACCCACCAACTGCGTGTGTATTTCATCAGGGTAACGCATTCACTCCTACTAGACACTTTGGTGGGATGAATTTAATTTATAATATGTACATTTTTCAATTGTGTCTTTTTAAAAAGGCATCTGAAAATAATAAACTTAAAAAGTGCAATGTAGTGTTGTCAGAATTATATTTTTGATACATATCAATACTGAAATATCTGAAACGCTTCCAATACTAATATTCTGCAGAATAGACACACTCACACACACACTCTCTCTTTCTCTCTCTCTCACTCTCTCTCTCTCTGTCTCTCTCTCTCTCTCTCTCTGACAGCGAGTGACAAACCCGCCTACACACACTCACTCACTTCATTTGCTCCGGGTGAATATTGTTGGTGTTACAGGGCTTGAATATCAGCGTGGGACTGTGCATATTGTGCATAATTTTACTAATTCTCGCAGATTTTGGTCTTGCACCCAAAGTGGGTGTTCATAAAGCCGCCTCTCAGTGCTAAATTGAGCTCTTTTTCGCTGTTTAAACAGTCAATACACACAACATAATGTCAAAATGCCAGATTTAGTGAGCATTCACGTAAACGCAGACAGTTCTGTTTTAAAGTGAATGTAAACAGTTGAGAAAGAAAATGCATGTGTAACAGTATCAGTGCGTCAGATCTTAAAGTGACAGCAGCCTAATAAACTACATATCTATAGTATATATATACTACATATATCTAAATGGCCGTTTTTTCCCCATGGTATCAATGTCAAAATTGTGGCCAGTGAAAATGCTATGTGGCTAGTAATTTTAGAAAACCACTAGCCACAGTGACTGGTGGACAAAAAAAGTTAATGTCAAACCCTGTTGATAATATTTGATCACAGGAATACGTTAAACTTGACAATATATTCACACAGAATTCACGTTTCTGTAAGTTTTTACTGTATTTTTGATCAAATAAATAAATGCAACCTCTGTGAGCATAAGAGACTTCCTTAAAAAGCATTAAAAACCCATACACACCACAATCTTTTGACCGGTAGCATATATTAACTGTGATAGATCCAGGAGATCATGAAGTTCCTCTTTTCCTCCCTGAATCTCTGCCTCAGGTGCTCTGTGTCCTGGGCGAGTCGTGTGGTGATTTCCTGAGGAAACGCGTGTCTAAGGAGGTCCTGCCCCGTCTCACCTCCTCTCTGATGAAGCAGGCGGAGATCAGCGCTCGCTCCGGGCCCGTCTACACACAAACGCTGGCTTACAAACTCCAGCTAGCGGTGCTGCAGGGGCTCGGACCTCTGTGTGTCAAACTGGACCTGAGTAAGTCTGGAGGACATCAGTGTCCCAAACGCCTGCTAGAAACTCAGATATTAATGCAGAACAGCAATGGAAATGGAAATATGTATTCAACAGTCATGCAGATCTGCCAGTCATTGTTCAATGTGTTAAAAAAACATGATTATAAACACATTAACTCACCTCCAAAGCTACGGTTAAAAGCTCAAATTCAGCTAATTGCTTCATTGAAATATCCGTGAAGCACATTAAAATATATGAAGGCAAATTCAGATTTAATGTAGAACTATATGGCTGTGTACAGTAATAATGGTTATTTTAATGGATGCGCAGCATCGGCATCATAACAAATCATGTAAATGCATAAATATGGTACTTTATTATATCATAAAATGCAACGCTTAATCCTAAAAAAAGATTGAAACCCTATCATGTATTTAATTAAGTTGAACTGTTATTTTGTGGCGTAACCTGCCTGAATCCTCTCTAAGAACATAAAGTGCATCTACTCTCAATAATGTGCTGACTGAAACTGAATATTCAGCTATGAAAATATTTATTGGGACCTTATTTTAGGGTCTGAACCATACGTATTATGTTTTATTTGAATATTATTTTTCATTGCCAGTGACCTTGGTTACATACAGAACCCCTAAGAGGGCTTGGCAGTGCAAAAGGATATGATGGGAGGAAACAATACCAGTAACACTTTAGTTAAAGGTTCAATTCTTACTATTAACTTGGTGCTTATTATCATGCATATTACTAGCATACTGGCAGTTTATTAGTACTTATAAAGCACATATTAATGCCTTATTCTGTATGACCATATTCTGCCTCCTTTAATCCTGATATCTAAACTTAACAACCTTACTAACTATTAATAAGTAGTAATTAGGAGTTTATCGAGGCAAAAGTCATAGTTAATAGTGAGAATTGGACCCTAAACTAAAGTGTGACCAAAATAATATTTCAAGATTTTGGGATTTGCTTGCGAATGTTCTATTTCCACAGAAAACATTGCGCTATCTTGCAAAACTACTGATAAAAATAGCAATGGGAGGAAACACTACAGTATTTCAATGCTTTTGAGGGAGAAATCAAAATTTTTGTGATCAAAAGTTTCTCAGCATTCTTAAAAATAAAGTTTCCAAAAGTGGGGTTTTGCAGTGATGCAACAGAAGAACCATTTAGGGAACATTATAAGGTGACCAGTTTTTCGGGGACACTGGAGTTGTGTCCCCGTTTTACAAATAAAATGCACAAAGGCCCTGTCCCAAATGGCACCCTAAACCCTCACAGTCTTCCTCTGAGTCAGTATTTTCACGCAGAAGTGCGTATCGAGGGCGGATATCAACCTCAAAGGGAGACCTAAAATGACAAAGGGACATCCTGTGGTCTTGTGGACTTAACGGACACGCACGTAACGGCCATTGTAAGTCCACTAGACCGAAAGAGCACATGAAGTGTGCCATTTGGGACAGGGCCCATCGTGCTTATAGGAGCACTCGTGTAGTGATCATTTTCGCCAACAGTTGGCGCTGTGAGCTATGTTGACTTCACTTGGGCCCTCACTTGGCACACTTACGATGCATGCCCATGTCTGTTATATTTAAGAAATATTTGCATGTATATATAATTTATCTTATATATAAATATATATAAAACATTTCTTAAATATATACATGCATGTGTGCATATTTATATACACATAATAATTATACACCATACACACACATGCATTATGTAAACACAAACTTTAATTTTGGATGCGATCAATAACGATTAATTTTCCCCCTGCATTACATTTTTTAAAATAATTTTTAAAGGCAGACAAAATGCCTGATTATGAACACACGTCATGTTTAGGAAAGCATGCTGACGAATCGTACACGCATAGCCTGACGTGTTCATACTCAATTCTAGTCAGAATATGAGTCTGATGCTCCATTGGGCTGTGATTATGGGGCGTGTTTCAACCGAACCAGGAAAGACCTCAATTGGATAGACCTACAAGTTTCTACAACCAATCAGAGCAACGGAGCGACGCATAACGTTAGGGTTAAAATGTCAACAGAGCTCAACCTCACTGTGTTGCCAAGTCTGCGGTTTTTCCCGAGGGTTGTTTTCCATGTCTGCCGGTTGAAGAGACCTCAATTATGTGAAATATAGACCCAGGAATACGAATTTTAGCAGGCAACCTTGCCAAAATAACACATCGGGCGGGGCTGAGTTCTGAGTTATTTTAATGTTCAAAGAAAGTTCTAATACAAAATGTTTTACTTTTCATGTCGACTTTCATTGTGTAAAGTTTTGTTGTGGTAGGAGTAAAGGAAAAAATAAGCCCATTTGGGTGTATTTTGGGCATATGCGATTAGTGTATAGCTCATTTGCATAGTAAAATTCATTTTCAAAGAAACTTGTAAAACAAAAAAAATTACTTTTCATGTGTACTTTCATTGTGTAAAGTTTCATTTTGATAGGAGTAAAGGAAAAAAATAGCCCCATTGGGGTCTATTGTTGTCTGGCCTTACTGGCACACATCTCGGATTGATGAGAATTTAACACATTTCCTCAACTAGGATATCTTAGGACTTTTAGTATGTTGTTCTGGACACCTCATAGAAATGATCTAAGCTGAAAAAAAATCTTTTACAATTAGTCTGTTGTAAAATGCTATTTTGCCTGGACTAATAGTGCACACACTAATATCACATTTTAATTGTGTGCCGTCCAACATTTGTGAGCGCGCCGTAAGCACTAGATGGCAGACTCGCATCAGCGTTTCATCTCATCTGCAGTGAACATGTCAAAGTCAATCTCACCGTAAGCGATGAAGCCGTGTTCCTGTTGTCACATCACGAAACCCCAGAGCTCTGCTCCGACACACACCGTCCCGTGTTGTTCTGTTCATTCCTCTGGAGAAGCTCTGAGGGGGATTTCTCTGTGTGTTTGTATCTGGTGTTTTTTCATCTCTGTGGGTTTTCGGATGTAATGCAGGGGTGACAGAAAAACCTCATGTTGCAGTTCATCACGGAAAAGTGATCAATATCAGTCTGAAGTTTAATTAGTGCATCTGTGATTGTGACGTATGAGAGATTTACCAGAGCCCAATGCTTTGAGGAGTGATTTGTCGTGTGGGGAGAAAAACGTTTGTGTGTGTGTGTGTGTGTGTGTGGAGGGAATACTGAATACTGAAAGAGTTACCATGGTTATGAGAGACACCTGAGAGACAGACAGACAGACGAGAGGTCACGCTGTTTATTTCCCAGCTGGCTGTAGTGCTCTCTCTCTCTCTATCATATTCCCTCTTTATTATTCTCCCTCCATCCTTCATTCCTCTCTGTCTCTGGTCTCGCCGTCCCTCTGCATTCACCTCCATTTTTCTAGAGTAATGAGGCTCTACATCACGCTGCTTAATTAATTAATTAGGATAATGCTGCCATGGAGACTATTAGAATATATTAGAACATCTGTGGCCATTATGACGCAGGCGCTTGAGTCACTGGAGACCTACATAAGGCTTTGTGGGTATAGAGAATCAAAACAATCTATAATAGTGTACGACAGTCCCTAATAGATGTAAACACTAACACACGTCTTGATCTGATGGATATTTCACTATTCAGTGTCTGTTACATTTGAACACAGCTGATTTTCCTTCAGTTTTTCATATTCTCAGTCGAGTTTGAGGACTGTAATCTTTATTCTGAATGTCTGTTTGCAGTGGAGGCGGATCTGGATCGAGTGATTGACGCGTGTCTCCCGTACCTGAGCTGCCGACAGCCAATCAAACTGCAGGAGGCGTGTCTCGGGTAAGGCCCAACCAATGTCAGAACGGGAATTAAATTTTTTTTTCGTTTTTAAAAAGTCTTCTTCCTTTAGTCAAGAGGGTTTAATCATTTTGAATAGTTTTTTTAAGTTTCAGGAACTTGCACAGGCTATACTAAAAATTTGAATATTAATATTTCATTAATATGTAATTGTAAGTTTATGGTTGTAGATTCAGTCCTGCTGTCGTAGCAATAAGTCGATGTATTGATTCATATTTAGGATTATATATATATATATTAAGATTAGTTAATATACTTAAATATAGTGAGATTAGTCCGATATATCTGTCAGTTGTCTTGTATATCGGACTATTCTGAAATGATCAGCATCAGGGGAAAATTAAAAAATGATATACTGTATAAAATAAAATATATAGCAAATATAGTTTAAGTTGAATAATCGGCCTGACAGTACATTAAATATTAGCAATTATTTAATATAATGTTAATTACATAAAATGTTATACACACATTATGATGAATACAATTTGTACAAAATTAAGTATATTTTCAGTATATATAATAAAAAATGTTTAAAAAAATAACTATGATGAAAACAATTGGTAAAAATTATAAGTGAATTTAAAATAATAAATATATATACATACCAATCAGGCATAACATTATGACCACCGACAGGTGACTAACACTGATGATCTCTTCATCACGGCTCCTGTTAATGGGTGGGATATATTAGGCATAACATTTTGTCCTCAAAGTTGATGTGTTAGAAGCAGGAAAAACGGGCAAGCGTAAGGATTTGAGTGAGTTTGACGAGGGCCAAATTGTGATGGCTAGACGACTGGGTCAGAGCATCACCAAAACTGCAGCTCTTGTGGGCTGTTCCCGGTCTGCAGTGGTCAGTATTTATCAAAAGTGCTCCAAGAGGAACAGTGGAGAACCGGCCACAGGGTCATGGGCGGCCAAGGCTCATTTATACCCGTGTGGTCCGATCAAACAGACGAGCTACTGGAGCTCAAACTGCTCCAGAAGTTAATGCTGGTTCTGATAGAAAGGTTTTAGAATACACAGAGCATTTTTGGGTGAACCCTTTAAAACTCTTGTTTCCAGACAGCATAGAATCCCATATCCTGTTTAATAGTATGAATTACCCTGATAGTTAGCTTTATTACCATGTTTTTGTCCGCAGTGTTTTCCGGTCACTGATGGAGCTGGACGCTGATATGTGCTGGTTCACTCTGAACGAGCTCTTCTGTCCGGTTGCGTACGAGCCGCCCCATCCACAGCTGCTGCCCGTGAAGCTGAGTGGATCAGACAAGCCGAGAAACCAATTCACAGACAACGTCCTCAAATTACTGCAGGAGTTTGATTCCCCGCAAGCGGACAGATGAGACTCCGGTGGTTTAGATGCGAATGATTCCTGTGTTCTGATCTTCATTGACTGCATGTATGACTGGAAGAGCGTTTGGACAAGGCTGAAAAACTGATTGTGTCATGATGCAGATGGCTACGTGTACAATAAAATAAACTGTTCAATCAAAAACGTGTGTTCCTTACAACAAAAAGGCCATGTAAATGATATTTGCCAAGTTACCATAATTAGTTATTTGCTTCTTCCCTAAAATAATAAGTTGATCTGGGGCATTCCAGAGGTTCTGGTCTAGTTCAGGAGGTATTTGTGACCTGTTGGTTCAGGCTCGTGTGGTCGCGGGTTCTCCTGTGACAGTCTAATAAATGTGCTGCCTGTGAGAGCCGCATTAAAGCTGCCTCATATGCTTTGTGTTCGCGTGCTGCCGTGTTATCTGTACTGTATTTTGCTATTTATCCTGCTGCCAGGGCTGACAGAAGCACTATTATTCACCGGGCCCGAGCGAGCGGGCTAACGTACGGCATACGGGGCTAATGCAATTTCCTCCCAGCCGCTTCTGATAAGTGCGGGAGCATCATTATAGAGTCAAACCGCTTGACACGAGCTTTGTTTGAAGGATTCGTTGCCGTTAAAGACGACAAAGCAAATTGAAGAGACGACGTAATGAAGAATTGAGGTGATTTTTGAGGTTAAGGTTGGAAAGCTCTTTGTTAGAACAAAAGTTAAAAAGGCCACAAAGGTTTTTTTTATGTATCATTATATCTACCATTTTATCATTGCCTTTTGGAGATTTTTATAATATAATGTTAGCCAGTTTCCTGCGCCAAAGTGTTGATTCATTTTACTTAAAGCCAGCGCTATGAGGTCCCAAATGTGAGCTATTTACGGGGGATTAGGGGGCTGATCCCCTGAGAAAATGTATTTCTCTGATCGACATATGTGCATTTTAAGATGTTTGAAGGCTAAAATAAATAAATAAATAGCTTTCAAAACCGTGTGGGCGGTAGATTATGTGTCATACCTTCTCTCCTCATTTCCATCACTCTTTCTTTTTCTCTCAGTCTCTTTCCCTGTCTCTCCCTCTCCTAAAGCTGAGCTCTGACTGATAGTCTTTCCATTTTCGTCTGTGAAAAAAGTAAACATAGGGTCAACTGATATTTAGCCCATGGGATAGTTCACCCAAAAATGAAAATTTGATGTATATCTGCTTACCCCCAGGGCATCCAAGATGTGTGTTTGTTTCTTCATTAGAACACAAATGAAGATTTGTTGCAGTGTGCCAGTCGTATAATGCATGTCAATGGGGTGTAATTCTACGGGAGTAAAAAAAAACATGCACAAACGACTTCAAATTAAACCCTGTGGCTTGTGGCGACACATTGATGTCTTAAGACACGACACCGAACAGTATTTATATAATTTTTTTAACCTCAAATACAACACTATGTACAACAGCTGGGTGAGGTCAAACCAAGGGGGTAATCTAGCGCTCGGAAAGCGTTCCACCCATAGGGGCGGCCATTGCTAACCAAGCCATCACCTGCTGTTAGCATCCCATTGACTCCCATTCATTTTTGAGTCACTTTGACAGTGAATAACTTTACAACTGTATAAAAGGCTCCATTACCTTGTATCTTACACTATCGCCCCGCAGAAGCTGTTTTTGTAAAAATAGGCTAACTATTGCATCATAACCAACACGACTCTGTCGCACAGTTGAGAAATTACCGGATAGACCTGAGGAGACGCTCAGAAGCAATCTTTACCTGTCTATGAGGCAGTCGGGGGGACGTGGAGACAAAGTCTGATAAAGTCAAGGGAGAAGAATGGGGAGAAGCCCATAGTGAACCAAAAGCAACGGGACAAAACATTTAAACAACGTGATTCAGATTTCACTTTCCACAACTACTAGAAGACCTACAGCTGTCAGACAGGAGGCTCACGTCACATCTCCGTCCTCAAGCTCAGTCTGAGCCTGCGCAGTTCACTCAGCCATCAGGAAGTGACTGCCTCTAATTGATTTCATTTTCCGCCGTTGAAGTCTATGGGATCGCTCTGTCCATTTCTTTTACTGTCTATGGGTCAAATGCAAGTTACACGATATGGCGTATCAATGGGATACAAGCTGCGGAAGTGATTAATAAACATGTTTCCAGACACAGGCACAGACAAAGTAGAATAGCCTAAATATAATTTTGCACACTACGACCATATACATCGCAACACTACATAAGGTTACAAAGTCTGAAAACATTCGGCTTACCTTTGGAAGATATGTTTCAAAACTCCTGTGAAACAACTCTTTCGCTCTCCTTCCTCTAAAACTTTTAATACTTGTCCTACTGTCTGGAAAAAAACAAGCGTGAACTAAGAAAAATACATCTTTTGTTTTGCAGGTTTTACCAATCACTGTCACAATCCGTCAAACGCTTTGACCGTTAAAGGGGCGGTCACTTTACGTCAAGCAATGTACGAGATATGACTGTGGCGCCTTTTTAAAAGATTTAAAAACTTGAACTGTAGCTTTACTTAACAATGTTTAAATAAAAAAAGCAAGAAAAATCATGTATTAATGGCACACAACAATATATGATCAATGTACAATGTTTTTATTTATTTGATAAAGGCATACACTGAAGGTGAAACCAGTCTTTTGTAGGATTATTGTAATATACACAATCTGTACATGTATTACTTCCAGAAACAAAAAAACAATTGAATCAAACCATAAAAATCAAAGAAACCAGAAACGAAGCTGTCATTAATTACCATTGAACATACTGTGAGTGTTTTTAAGATCTTTTAAAGCTGCATAAAAACCACAAAACATCATAATATTGTGTGCACCATCCTTCCATTGACACAAAAGCTTCATGAAACATATTTGCAAAAGCTGGCACCTATCGAGTCGCCTGTGCCAACGGTGATGCCAGTCCAGAAAACCCCTCAGACTGGTGCCTGTAACATTATACATGTAAACAATGATAGTAATATTACAGCATGTAAATGTCTTCGTTTAGACCCGATGAAGAATATTTCAAACATTCATGTTTGTTCTGCCGCTTCTACTCGTCTACATCGTATCAAAACCATGAATTTGATCAAACTAAGAATGACCAAAGAGTTTAAATCAACTGTCCAATTTGGTTTCTTGCTCATTGGCAAATATTATTAGAAACGTTTGTCACATGCACTCGCTGCTTTGAACAGATATCTACTTTCGGTTTTATACAGAAATTTACATTAGTTTTTAAAGGGATAGTTCACCGAAAAATGAAAATTCAGTTTTCTCTTGTGTTTAAACCAGTGCGACTCACTTTCTTCAATAAAACAACATGATTTATTTAGCAGACATCTAAAGTAGACACTGGCCAGGGGCTAATGAAATCAAATAAAGGACAAATACTAGACTAGACTAAACTCAAATAAAGCTCTAAAAAGCTTAAGGGCCAGATTTACTAACACCTCACGCCAGTGCAAACCCTCTTTTGCCAGATTTGCTAAAAAGACGCAGTGGTAAATTAGCGCTGAAAAGGCGTGGACAGTGTTATTTTTGTGGCTGAACTTATTGCATATGCATTTGTAGGAGTTTCTCTTTCAGACTCAACAGTTATTGGCTATTATTGGCTATTGGCAACATTTATTATAGGCTATTTAAATGATTTGTGCAAGGTGATTTACTAAGGTTTGCGCTAGTCAATTTACTGCGGTTAGCACTAGTTACTGTTTTGCTTAAAGCTACACTGTGCAACTTTTTTAGTTTATTCTTAGCTAAGAACACTTAGTTCTTTTCAAAAATACATGTGCTCATTAATGTATATTTACTTCTTTCAAGTAATAAAGTATTCTCGTAAGTTTATAATATGCCATTGAAAATACATACGGGTGAGGGGTTCGAATGCCGGTCACCATGTTGCCCCTCCATCTTGAAAGTACATTAGCCAAAGAGGGACATACCCGTAAATTCAAGCTTTGCTTTTCACGTTTTAACACTCGATGGCACCGTGTTGAATGTGAAGAGGGGGATTGCCATGTTAATCTTGGACTAAATCGGCCACCGTAGGAGTTAAAACGAAATCAGAATTGAGAGGAACAAAAATTATTATTCACTGGATGGACATATACCTTTACACCGCTAGATGGGGGAAAATATCACACAGTGTAGCTTTAATAAGTGCATTACTAATAATATACGTTTGTTTATTGGAAATTTAACAGTGCCGCACTGAGCTTGAATTGGTATACAGATGCACTCTTTGTTTTCTGTGTAAGTCAGTCACAATTTGAAGAAAAGATGTCGAGTCTTTGGCTGCGTCCGAAACCTGGAAAATGCTTAATTCGGAGGACACATCCGAATCATGGCACATCCGAATCTAATGTTTGCTTCACTTCCTGTCTCCTGAGAGACCTTCCTCTAATCCAGATCTTCGTCTGCCTTTAATATCCCACAATCCCACTGTGCTTTTCATTCTGTGACAGTTGAGCTGGGAAAAAAAGTTGCTGTCCTGAAGTTGCGTTTACAGGTCAGTTTGTGTGTAAACACTTTCCACTTCTGAGGTCATTTCTAGCGAGAAATGATTAATGTTTTAATTAAACATTTGCTTATTTCTCACCAAAGCTTGTGCTATTTGGCTGTAGGTCATTACACTGTCACACTGCGTTAGAAGTCTGTCTGAAATCAGTTTCGTGAGGTGCACAAACGCTGCCTGCAGAGTCATTGTCTTATAAAGCGGCGAGGCAACAAATCAGCTGCCTAGTTTTTCGGACACAGCCTTTGTGACTTCCTACTTTTCCATAATATGGCTGGAGAGGAAATGGCTAATAAGTAAGTTTTCCTATATCTTCAAACTTTTAATTTGAAAAATCATCACCTTAAAAAAGGATCATATTTAGAGCTTTGAAGTGCTGGGGAAAAGTGTGAAGCACTTGAAAGCCAGTGAAAAGTGCTTGAATTTCACTCTCTCGAAAGGTTGTACGAACCCTAAGTAATGTTTAAAAAAACATTTAAATATTTCTACCACAAAACCATGGTTTACAGTTAGAGTTACCAAAAATATATATATAGAAAGACTATAAATGGGTGAATGTCCAACTCACAATATGGCAGAATAAGCCCCGCCTTCTAAATAAGAGCAGATTGTTTAAATAATCGCATCACTGCAGCTGCCGTTAGAAGCTCCGGTTGCTATAGAAACAGGCAGTGTTTGGTGTGTATGCATTAGCTTCGTCCAGGCTAAAAATGCAGTTTTTTGTCATGATTCGAGCGTTTAGAAACAACATTTATTAAACAGTTGTCAGATTTCATTGGTGATGTAAAGGTCGCGTTCTTCGCGTGTTTTCGAAGCTTTGATTATGTTTACAGTGTGCAATATAACATGAGTTCATGTTTCGCGTGTAAAAAAACACAGTATTTTTCACACAATTTACTTATCTGTACAGCGCTGTTTCCTCTGTCCTAAAAACGGCCTGATGATTTCCTTGTTCTATGAAGTCCCTCCTTCAGATACACATAACGAGTTCTGATTGGGCCAGTGCTTCCCGTGTTGTGATTGGACAGCAGCTTAGCGCACTTTGCCCGGAAAGGTCCCGCCTCTTATCATGACGGGGCGATGCAAGCGCTGAATGCGTGCTCTTCTCCACGTGGGAGAGCAACGAGACCACGCCCCCTATTTTGCGTGTTCTTGTGGGCGGTGGGTTAGTCAACAAACGGTTCTAGTGACGTCATTACAGCAGGAAGTGCAGAGGTGTAGTCCAAACCGGCCGTTCGCTGTAGGCTTTGAAAGGGAACTTCTGTTAAATAAAATATCTCGCTTGGCATTGAACTTTGAGCTTTATAATTTTGCAGGTAATATTTATGCTCTAACAGCAACATTACACACTAATTAAAGTTTGAAAGCTGGAATCGCTAAGAACGGGACCTTTAAAATATGAAATTTAATCATAAGCTTGTCGAACAATTTTTGGAGAATTCCCCATTTTTTTTCTCCATTCAAAGAGAGAGGAGCTGAGGGACGTTTCAAAGATGGCTGCCGAGTGAAATGACTCGTCTTAAAAGGGCTTTGGTGTTACTACATTAAATCCATGGTGAATGTTGGTGATTTGTGGATTGAAACGCCTAACTAATCTAACTTCATTCATGGCACAATGTTTCTCCTGGTTGTCAGCGCTGTTCATAACTGAATTCTGCGCCAAATTTGAATGCTTCCCACGAGATCTCGTAGCAGTCTTTAGTTTTGCGGCAAATTCAAACACTTTCTCACAGGAACTACACTGTAAAAAATGAAAACAGAAAATGTACTGGTAGTTTTCTGCCCGTACATTATTCAGTAATTTTACGGAAATTTCTGTTAACCCTTAAACACAAACTAATGCAATGTGTAATACAGGTAAAACACCTGTAAAAAAAAAAAAAAAAGGAAAATGTATACAGTACATTGTGCCCAATTTTTACTGCCTTTTTTACAGTGTAAAAACAGTGTTGCATGATCAAGATTGGCCCGCGTGTGTTCTTATAAAGCGTGTGTTGGTCGTTTTGGAAATTATCCGGCTGCGTCTGTCTACTTTAATTGGCGCGTCATCAGTGGATCGTGTGCTGAACTCTCCACTCCCATTGGCGCTACTTTACCCTGTTTAGTCAATCTGGCCCCAAGTGATTTTACATAAAGTCGGTCCAATGGGTTTAGGATGACAGGAGGGTTTTAGAATTTTAGAAAGTTTTCATTTTTGGATGAACTATCCCAACTTCCGGGGTGGGTGTAAGGTAAAGAATGATGTGGGTTTTGGGTGGTGTGGGTGGGTGGGTGTACGGGTGCTCGGGTGGGGTAGTAAGTAAAGATGAGAAGAACCTAAAGTGCACAGCTCTCCGTGCAGTCATTGGTACTATCATCAGCAGACCTCTTCCTGAGCTCGCGGCCGGGTTTGTGGTGAGCGTGGTGGGCCGCCTGGTGCTTGTGGTGGTCAGACTGCAGGGCGTCCTCTTGCGACGTCGCCCCCTGGTGGGACGGAGGAGCCCCGTTCCCCTCCGCGTGCTCCACCTGCAGGTACGCCCGCACGCGATGGTGACGCAGCTTACTGTCGCTGAAGTCGATGACGCGGCATTCGTACGTGCCCTCGTCTGATGGCTTCACATTGGACAGACGCAGCTTGTGGGAGATGTTGCTTCCGGCAACCTTCACCACCTGCGGAGAAACGGAGAGATGTTTGAAAAGGAACAGTCAGGGTATTAAATCATGAATCAGCCTTTAAAATGCTGATTTAAAACAGACTCCGACTGATTTGGGCCGAAGCAGAGATGACTAGTAGGCCAAAACAAGCAATGTATTATACAAAAAAAAGAGTAGCATTTTGAGAACATTTAAGGAAAGACAAAACTGGTGTTTTTGATGTTTTGGGCCATTTCATAACTTTTTGTTTCAAACAAGAGAACTATCCCTTTAAGTGTTTACTTTACTGCACTATTGAGTCTGATTTCAATTACAATACATATCTTTTAAAGGGTTAAAAGTTCGTTTTTTTCTCCACTTCAGTAGCACTTATATATATATGGATTTGTATATACAAACAGTTGTTTGTTCCAATATATACTAATAATAGCATATATATTATGCTATATATTATGCCCCCCCCCAAAAAAAAAATCATTAAAAACGGCATTGTGTATTGTAAATAATACATTTATTTATACTTTAAAAAAATGGTGTAATGAAGTAATAACAATTCAAACGCAAACAGGGCAACAATACGTTTTAAGTTGAGAAAATTTTTAAGTCACCCCTCTCTTTACTCACAGAGGTTTGGGCCACCAAATACCTACACACACACACACACACACACACACACACACACACACACACACACACACACACACACACACACACACACACACACACACACACACACCCCTAAGCACAAGTCCGGTGGGAGATAAAGTTCTCCGGTAGTTGTTGAGGAACTCCAGGCTTCTAAAGCAGCACTAGGTAACTTTTCAACCTTCATAATATATTTTTTAAGACTCTTGTGATGATAAATCGACTTACAATAGGTTGAATGACATGTCTGCCATAGCTTGATGGGGTCTGTATCATTTTTAATCGTACTTTTAAACTTCGGGTTTCGCGTAGTAACCCAAGAACAAAAAGAACTACAAAATTCGACTGCTTTACGGCATATACGTCACTTCCACCAACACCCACACTTCCTTACATTCGGACGTGCGAGCCCAACTTTGTTGGTCGGATAATATAGTCATGTCTGAAGCAGCAGAGATACATAAGAAAGAAAAGGTTTTGTTGGAGGAAAGCAATAAGAGGAAATGAAAAAGTGATGTGATTAAAGGCAGGACGAGGATCAACATGTGACCAGCGTTTGCTCGTCGGCGTGAGCTGAAGGAGGCGTGCCCGACCGATGCTGTCAGGCTTGTTATGGTGATTACCTACCACTCAAACACTGAACTGAAGTATCATATAGATTCTGTAAAACGGTAACCAATAGACTACTATAATGACGCTGGCTTGTAAACGTGAGCATCGTGATTATTTGGCGTTTGAAAAAAATAAAACCCATGAAATTATATTCATATGACATGCTGAAACATATGCCACTGACTGTAACGTTACCTGGGATGAAGACATTTCACACGCGCCGCCAGAAGAACACCTGCATGTGAACTCCTCCTGCAGTGTTCAGGGGAACTGTTAGTGCTGCACCGACCCGCGGCGCCACTTTTATGAAGTTATTTGGCCCGCCCCGCACCACTGTATATATTTTTACAACCCGCAGCGCACCCGCGACCATTAAATAGACATACGGGGTCCGCGGGTTATGAGACGACCCGCGCATCACTAGTTCAGGGCTATCAGGGTTGTCATGTCAACAAATGCGCGCGATGGCATCCCCTGTTGTAGGATGACAGAGCTTACGACAGTAGTTGAGGACATTATTTTTTCCCAACTGTAGGGGGACCCCGAGAGCAAAAGTTACCAAGTGCTGCTTTAAGGCTATTTTATCCACTTTAAACATCGGATGAAGTGATTCTTTTCTTTTTAATAGAGACGATGCTGAGGTAAAATTATGATAACCAATGTATCTCTCCATAAGTCCGGTAGCTTGTTGTAAGTCACCCACTACAACTGACATGTGTGAACTGATATTAGGCTAATACTTCAGATCTACCGCTGTGTTGGGTTTTGCTCAGTATGTGGAAGAAGCAAGATCATTTAATAATTATATTACAGCCTGGTGAACCTATGATAACTCATTTTTAAAAGGTTAGTTCACCAAAAATGAAAATGATTTCATTAATTACTCCCCCTCATGTCGTCGGACACCAGTAAGACCTTCGTTCATCTTCAGAACACAAATGAAGATATTTTTGTTGAAAGCTGAGAAAGGCTTCAGAAAGGCCTCCATTGGCATTCAGTACATTCCCACTCACACGACCCATAAAGGCACTAAACACATCGATACAAAGTCCATCTCACTACAGTGGCTGTACAATCATTTTATCAAATCACAAGAATAGTTATTGTGCGAAAAAAAAAATCTAAATAACAACTTTATCCACCAAGTTATTGTCTTCCGTGTCAGTCTCTGACGTGAACTCAGGCGATAGCGGCTCCTCCTCTTCTGGGTCATGAACGGCGGAGCTGCGTCATTCTCACGCATGCGTCAAATTCATGTCAATAACTTGGTGGATAAAGTCGTTATTTAGATTTTTGTGCGCACAATAACTATTCTTGTGATTTGGTAAAATGATTGTACAGCCACTGTAGTGAGATGGACTTTGTATCGATGTGTTTAGTGCCTTTATGGGTCGTGTGAGTGGGAATGTACTGAATGCCAATGGAGGCCTTTCTGAAGCCTTTCTCAGCTTTCAGCTAAAATATCTTCATTTGTGTTCTGAAGATGAACAAAGGTCTTACGGCTGTCCAACGACATGAGGGGGAGTAATTAATGAAATAATTTTCATTTTTTGGGAACTAACCTTTTAACTATTTCTTTGTGTTGTTGGCCAGATAAAATGACAGAACAGAAAAACGAACATGAGATCTTTTTTTCAGTGCACCAAAACACCACAAATATAAGTACAATTTTGGCTGTACTGTTTGTGTCCCCTCCAAAAATTGCCCTTGAGAATTTATAGTTCCCCCCAACTGTTAGAGAAAATGTACGCCCATGGGTTTGTTGTTCACTTATCCAATGTTAGGATTTATGTTCTGCAAATATATGCATATAATGGATGATTTGCATATTTAAACATTTCAGAAAAATTGTCTTAATGTACTGTGATTAATCAACTGGGAAGTATGTTGATGCTAAATGATCACATTTAGTGCCTTGGCTTACATGCAGTAAAGCAGGGGTTTTCAAACTTTATGATGCCAAGGACCCCCACATATGAAAAACCTTTTTTGAGGGACCCCTTCCTAAAACCCATCAATATATGTGACCCTGGACCACAAAACCAGTCTAAAGGGTCGATTTTTACAACATCTTTTTATTTATTTATTTTTTTAAGATTTAGAAATATAACTTTTTAGAACATGTTCTTTACTTAATATCGTTATGATTTTTGGCATAAAAGAAAACTTTATAATTTGATCCATACAATGTATTGTTTGCTATTGCCTCAAATATACCTGATGACTGGTTTTGTGATCCAGGGTCACATTTTTATGCATGAAAAAACATTTTAACTGTTAGATAAATAGTAAGTGTGACATTATAAATACAACATGTTGAATTGGCTATACTTAATGTTGGATGTATAAACCTGAAGAAGAACATTTTCTATAAACAATTATTTGTATAAGCAACTTTCTCAAATGTATGTAAGCATGAAGCTTACGTACTGCGTTAAGAATAATCTTTTACAACCCCAGAGAGCAATATAAAGGGGACTATAGTGAGAAAAACTCACTAGCAAACATTCAATTCTTAAATTCAGTCAGAATGTTCAGTAGACTTTAAAGCTACACTGTGTAACTTTTTTAGTTTATTCTTAGCTAAAAACACTTAGTTCTTTCAAAAATGTGCTCATTAATGTATATTTACTTCTTTCAAGTAATAAAGTATTCTCGTAAGTTTATAATATGCCATTGAAAACACATACGGGTGAGGGGTTCGAATACCGGTCGCCATGTTGCCCCGCCATCTTGAAAGTACAGTAGCCAAAGAGGGACATACCCGTAATTCAAGCTTCGCTTTTCACGTTTTAACACTCGATGGCACCGTGTCGAATGTGAAGAGGGGGATTGCCATGTTAATCTTGGACTAAATCGGCCACCGTAGGAGTTAAACCGAAATCAGAATTGAGAGGAACAGAAATTATTATTCACTGGATGGTCATTTACCTTTACACCGCTAGATGGGGGAAAATATCACACAGTGTGACTTAAACCATTTTTGCTTTTCATTTTATTCCCTGAAATTTTCAGAGGACCCCTTAGAACATTCTGGAGGACCCCTGGGGGTCCCCGGACCCCAGTTTGAAAACCCCTGCAATGAAGCATATGGAGCTCACACATCACTAATAAACCTCTGAATTTGTTAACAAAAGTTTTGCATCGTGTGTGGATGATCATGAGCCTCTGCAGTGAAACGCTACAGTAGATGTAATGTGAGGCGGCAGTAATGCAGCGAAACAGTGGCTCTGTCCCAAATGCACACTCCATAGTACACTACATGCGGCATTATGTCACTGAAGTGTGGACGCGCAAGGATTTAGGACAGCGTTTGGGACGGGGCCAGTGAAATGCATCAGTGTTTGGCAGTGAGTGAGAGACAGTGAAATGCAGCATTAAAGACCAGGTCTAAATCCATGGATTTTTATTACAATTATTACTTTTTAACATACATAAACAGCTGAGGGTAGGAGGCAGTGGATGCACTGGGCTTTCATCCACACATTTATATGCATATTTTAGAATATTGCATTAAAATGATGGATGGGAAATTTTAACTCCTTCCCCGTCATTGACAGAAATGTACGGTTTTCTGTTTTCACTTTTATACGCAAGGGGGCGCTATGCATCTACATAAAAATCTGTAAAATATTAATCAAACTTTAAAAATACAGAAATTTCCTCTTAAAAAAAACGGAAATATGATGTAATACCAAAATACAAGCGATTCCTGTAAATTGAATAGTCAAAATTTAAATGACCGCAAATATTTGTAAAACAACAGGCATTTCACTGTATAATAAAAAAACGGGAAAATCCTGTAAAAAATACAGACCATTACCTGTAAAATTACGTGGTTTTTTTTACAATGTAGATAAAAACACTTTTTACTCAAATTTTACTTTTTTAAAGGGGGGGTGAAACACTCAGTTTCAGTTTAGTTTTATTATATTTATACAAGAAATATGGGCTGTACCAAGTCTTTCCGGAAAGAAACGAGCGCCTGGAGGCGTATCGAGTGGGCGGAGCTAAAGAATGACGAGCGCGCACAAAGCGGTGACTTCCTCAAGCGTGGAGAAGAAAACGTTACTCTAATAATAACCCATGGCTATCAATGAGATTCAACTAATACAGATATGATCCAGAATCAGATCCGGAGGCAAAAAATAAATTGAACAGGAGAAACAGCAACAGCAGGACGTCCGTCTTTGTGGTATGGACTGTATTTAGTGGCCTGTCAACATTTGTGTGTGTTTACTCGCAGTTTATGAGGACATGATTCGGTTTATGGACTATTGTATGCGACTAAACCTTAGCAGTAGCAAGCAAAACGGTTTTGCACGTCAGACTAGTGTAACGTTATACAGAGAACAACAATGGAGTAACCGTTAGCGCATTTGAATGACGAAGCACGCTTTGTGAGAACACTAGGTTTATGTTCGGGTGGTTTTACAATAAACAAACTGACACCTATAGTGGTCAGCTAAACAAATGTATTTAAACACACACCATAGATCGCATGCTCCATTGATAAATAAACTAACGTTATACACGATCGTGTCGTTTACTGATGTTTATTCACGCGACGATAGCCGACAGCACAGACATTTGAAGCAGTTTTACTCACCGACTGCTTCCAAAGCAGGACTGAACCTTTATCACTGGGACCGCTCCGTCAAAAACACACTTCTTGGAGTGTGGAGATCCACTTTGCGATGCGACTGAAGCGATGTTGTGAAGCTTCCCGTCATTTCTGCGTTCAAATCGGTTTAAATGCAGCGCTGCCTTCCCGGAATGCTGTGCTGAAGCGCTGAAGTCGCTTGATGTCACCCATAGGAATAAAGTGGAGCGCGGCACATCATAAGTGTTCACGGACGAGTGGATCTGCAGCTGAGCGAGTGTTTATGGGCGTGCATTTCCTCTCTCGCTCTAGTCACGCTCGCGCACCCTACCGGGAGAAGAGCCCGTACGGCCCATACAAGGACCTTCCGCTCTATCGACGTCAATACTCGGAAAACTCTCCGAAACTTGTGAGAAACCGGAAGGAGTATTTTTGACACAGAAATACTCCATCAAACGTCCAACATTAGTTTTTGAAACTTTGTCTATGTTTAGGATGGGAATCCAAGTCTTTAACAGTGTAAAAAGCTCAGTATGCATGAAACAGCATTTCACAACCCCTTTAATGAAACTTACGCATATTTAAGTGGAAAAAACGAAAGAAAAAAAAGAAAAAACTAAGCTTAAATAAAACTTTTATTTTGAAGCAGAGTCTTTGAAGCTGTTCTTTCATTTGATATATTGCATGTTCAGATATTCATACAACCGAATATTCTTGGGGCCATTACATATTTGTGAAAATGATAAAAAAAATGCTGGCGATGAATGGTAACTTTTTTTTTCTTTTCTTTTTACGCTGGAGGGGAAAGAGTAAATAAATATTTTGTTAAAAAATAATGGAAAAAATTAATTCTAAAACTGGTTTCAAATGTCTTACTTATTTATGTATTTATAGTTAATTATTTGCCAAATGTTTTGCAATATTCTCTTTTTTATATGTGAATTAAATGAGCAAATTAGATACTTGATTGTAGCAGAAGGGCCAGTGTGAGAGAAAGAGAGAGAGAGTGAAATGCATCAGTGCAACCTTGAAAAGACAGAGCGTCTCGTCTTCGCCTCTTCACCAATTTCTCCATCTAGCTACATTCATCAACAACAATCCAATCAAGTTCATATTATCTTGGGGAAATCTTTGAGGACCGTCTGACCTTCAAAGACCCCATTGCAAGGACAGCACCATCATGCAGGTTTGCACTGCACAACATCAGGAAGATCAGGTCCATGCAGCACAACTCCTCGGCTGAACGACTGCACCGTTCTTCAGGCTGGACTTCCCTCAAACCTTTACAAATGATCCAGAACGCAGCAGCACGACTGTTCTTCAAAGAGAGCTCACGTCACAGCCGTGTTTACCTCTCTGCGCTCGGTAAATCATGCTCTCCCCAACCCTATCCCGAACGCAGAACATTCAAGAAACAACTAAAAACTCGTCTCTTCTATCAGCACTGAAGAAAAAACCTTCCCTATGCTTTGATTATTCCTTAATCTCTCCTTGTACTATTATAAATGATGTCTCAAACTTTGTATTACCAGCACCTCTCGTGTTCACTGCCCCGTTTTGATAAATCGCTCAGTTGTAAGTCGCTTTAGATAAAAGCGTCTGCTAAATAAATAAATGGGTGAATAACAAACGAAAGTGAGCCCTACACCCTTAAAGCGGGGTGTAGCAAACACTTGTGTCATAATGTAGCTGCTTTTGAACGCACTTAGTGAAGGGAGCAATGAAAGACAGCGTTATTTCCTTATTATCTTCACCTGTTACAATGACAGCACAGAACGCTGTCCATCAGTCCATTAGCTCTTACATAAGACATTTCTTATTATCACTGTTGAAATACTTATTACAAATATAGGCTACTTTATATATATATTTAAATATGCGTATATATAAATATATATATACAAAAGTTCATTCTGGGTCTTGAATCTGACAAAAATGTAAAATGTTTACCTTGAATGTACCTTGAATGCAATGCAAGTCGCTTTGGATAAAAGCGTCTGCCAAATGCATAAATGTAAATGTAAAAATGAATTTGATTTCTTTCCAGCGATCCGTGCAGTGTCAGCCCTGGAAACATTTCAACGTTTCAATCACTTCGCTTGTGGTGGTCGAGGAATTTTTTTTTTTTTTTACAAATACTACTGTTGTTGTAGCCCGGATGCCAGCTGAACTTAGCCCAGCCCACAAAAATTTGAGGATGGGCAGTTCGTTCTGGCCTCGCTCCATAGAGGAGTAATTATCCTCAAACAGAAACTGTTTCGGACCAATGAAATCATCAGGGCGGGCTTTAGACAATGACGGACAGATGATCAACAGTAACGTAATCATCACGTCATCAAAGGGGCTTGGGTTATATTTACTCGAATCCTAAACGGAGAGCTTGTTTTTATCTGCATTCACCTTCACAATTTCTCTCTGAAATGATGATCATGTTGGGTAAGTACTCTGTGTATCATTAGATTATTTAATTTTTTTTTACAACACCGGCAAAGATCGTTTATTTCAGCGCACGTCCAGACAGGGTTGCCAAGTTTTTACAACAAAACCCGCCAACTATTAGCCCTAAACAATAGCTTCTCGGGGGGTTGTCCGGGGAAAAATGGCGTTTGGGGGGTTAAAATGTGTTATTTAGGCAAGATTACCTGCAAAAATTCGCACTCATGGGTCTATTTATCACATAATAGTCGCTTCAACCCGCGGACACAGAAAACAACCCGCGGGGGAAAAAAAACGCGGACTTAGCAACACAGTGCAGTTGAGCTCGGTTGACATTTGACAATGCGACGCTTCGTTGCTCTGATTGGTTGTAGGTCTGTCAAATTGAGGTCTTTCCTGGTTCGGTTGAAACACGCCCCATAATCACAGCCCAATGGAGCATCAGACTCATATTCTGACTAGAACTGAGTATGACCACGTCAGGCTACTGTTGTTGTGTCATGGTATGTAGTTTTGAAGGTGCAGTGTGTACATTTTAGTGGCATCTAGTGGTAAGGCTGAAAATTGCAACCGCCCACCGCTCACCCCTCCCTTTCAGAGGACATAGAGAAAGTACAGTGGCCGACACAGGACAAAAAAATGTTGTCTGAGACCGCAGAGAGTAGCTAGCGCTCTATAGAGAAGTTTAACCGTTTAGGGCTTCCGTAGAAATATGGAGGCCCAAAGTGGCGACTTCACAAGGGGACCTGCGGTGTATTTATGTAGACAGAAATGGCTCATTCTAAGGTAATAAAACAACGGTTCATTATCTAAGGTCTTTATACACCACTGACAACATATGTATATTATGTTGTGGCGCCGAACATGGCTGCCGTGTCGCGAGCCCCAAGCAAACTTTGCAGTTTTTCATTTGTTTTACTTGTTTTATTGTTGTGCTGCATGTTGGATGTTGTTTGTATAACGGTATACGACAGACACACGCTTCTAAGCATAGGTTCCTACGTCGCGGAACGCGAACCGGACTTCGAGTTTTTGAACGCTGGCGCCCATTTTATGGACACCGCATCAGAGCCCTTTGTCTGGGCCGCACGGGCGCGACCAAAGAAATGTCGCCGGAAAAGAGGGAAGAGAGCCGGCGTCCTTGTAAGGCTCAGACGTCGTCCCCTCCGACCTCCTCTCCCAACCATTTTGCTGGCTAATGTTCAGTCACTGGACAACAAACTCTGTGAACTGCGGGCACGCATCTCATACCAACGAGAAACAAGGGACTGTTGCATTATTTGCCTCACAGAAACCTGGATGTCTGCAGTGGTTCCAGACTCAGCCATCGAACTTACGGGGTTCTCCGTGCACCGCTCGGACCAAACGAAAGAGCTCACGGGGAAAAGCAGAGGTGGGGGTGTTTGTTTATTTATCAACCACTCGTGGTGTGACGAAAGGAACCTACACTCCATTAAATCCTTCTGCTCCCCTGATCTGGAATTTCACATGCTTCTGTGTCGACCATTCTGGCTACCGAGAGAATTTACAGCAGTCATAATGACAGCGGTTTATATTCCTCCTCAAGCCAACACAGATCAGGCACTCAAGGAACTGTATGGGAATATAAGTGAGCAGGAAACCGCGTACCCAGATGCAGCGTTTGTTGTTATGGGGGACTTTAACAAAGCTAACTTTAGAACAATAGCTCCAAAATACTTCCAACACATCACCATCAATACGCGCGGTGATCGAGTACTCGACCATTGTTACTCTCCTTTTCGGGATGCATACAAATCTCTCCCGCGCCCACCTTTCGGCAAATCAGATCACTCCTCCATCCTGCTCCTGCCTGCTTATAGGCAGAAACTGAAACGGGAAGCACCCGCCCTCAGGACCATTCAACGACCATACAACGATCCAAGAAGTATGTGGCAGGGAATCAGTAACATCACAGACTTTAAAGGGAATAAACCAGCTATGGTGAACATTGCCGCCTCTCTGCCGGATGAGCTTAATAACTTTTATGCTCGTTTCGAGGCTCACAACACTGCCCACACAGAGAACGCTGCCGCGGCTGCTGCAGGAGACGCGAGTGCACTCACCGTATCCGTCGCGGATGTAACCCGATCCTTCCGACGGGTAAACATCCGCAAGGCAGCGGGTCCTGATGGCATTCCAGGCCGCGTGCTCCGAGCATGCGCATTCCAACTAGCCGGTGTCTTCACAGACATTTTCAACCTTTCCCTCTGTCTGTCTGTGGTTCCCTCGTGCTTTAAAAAATCCACCATTGTGCCCATACCAAAGAGAAGCAAAACCACCTGCTTAAATGACTGGAGGCCCGTAGCTCTCACACCCATTTACAGCAAGTGTTTTGAGAGACTCGTCAGAGACTACATCTGCTCTGTGCTGCCTTCCTCATTGGATCCACTACAATTTGCGTATCGTAGTAATCGTTCTACAGATGACGCTATTGCTTTCACCCTACACACTGCTCTCTCTCACCTGGAAAACAAGAACACCTATGTGAGAATGCTGTTTGTGGACTACAGCTCTGCATTTAACACCATAGTGCCCACTAAACTTGTTGCAAAGCTCCAGAATCTGGGACTAAACAGATCTCTGTGCAGCTGGATCCTGGACTTCCTGACAGGCAGAAGTCAGGTAGTCAGAATGGGCAACAAAACGTCGTCCTCGCTGACCCTCAACACTGGTGCTCCTCAGGGCTGTGTCCTCAGCCCACTCCTGTACTCCCTGTACACACATGACTGTACAGCTACACACAGCTCCAACGTCATCGTCAAATTCGCCGATGACACAACGGTGATAGGCCTGATCACCGACAATGATGAAACGGCCTACAGAGAGGAGGTAAGCACCTTGACTAAATGGTGTCAGGAGAACCACCTCTCACTCAACACCGACAAGACCAAGGAGCTGGTGGTGGATTTCAGGAGACAGAGCCGAAAACACAGACCCATCACCATCGGCAAGACACCTGTGGAGCGGGTAAGCAGCTTTAAGTTCCTCGGCGTTAACATCAGCGAGGATCTCACATGGACTGCACACACTGACGCAGTGCTCAAGAAGGCACATCAACGCCTCTTCTTCCTGAGACGGCTGAGGAAGTTTGGAATGAGCTCCAGCATCCTCAGATCGTTTTACACTTGCACTATAGAGAGCATCCTGATGGGCTGCATCACTGCCTGGTTCGGAAACAGCACCGCTGGCAACCGTAAAGCTCTGAAGAGGGTCGTGCGAACTGCCAGCCACATTGTTGGAGGTGAGCTTCTCTCCCTCCAGGACATCTACACCAGGCGGTGTGTAAGGAAAGCCCGGAGGATCACCAGTGACTCCAGCCACCCGTCCCATAGACTGCTCTCTCTGCTGCCCTCAGGTAGACGTTTTCGCAGCATCCGATCCCGCACTAGCAGGCTTAGGGACAGCTTTTTCCCACAGGCTATTAGATTACTTAACATTCAAAACTAATACACTCACCATACTCCCACAATAAGGCATACCACACACCGCACTTAACTTTAAGAGCCAACACTGCACTATATACACACACACTGCATTTAACATCTACCTGTTACATCAGGCACATCCATCACATTTCTTCCAGTTCATGTACAATCTGTGGCACTTCAGCATTTTTATTTTTATGTGTATATATGTCAATAATGTAGTTTGTATATTCTGTGTAATTGCGTAAACAATGTATAGTGTAATGTGATGTTAACTGTGTGTATGTATATTGTGAGTATAATGTGTAGTGTAGCACTAACTGTAAGCATGCCAATGGTACATTGTGTGTACTGACTATGTATGTGCACATTGCACATTTTACCTGTTGAAGTTTGTATGGTTATATGTTAACTTTTTCTGCAAATTTCTGGAGCATGCTCCCAAGAATTTCACTTACCGAGGCACATGTGCTGTGGTAATGTGACAATAAAAACTTGAACTTGAACTTGATATTATATTGCATTTCTGTCAATAGATCCTCATAAATATTTCACACTGCACCTTTAAGAGTTTTTTTGACTAGAATGTAGTTATTTAGACCTCAAATATGCGATTCATATAAACATAGCGCCTGTTTTACAATGTTTCAGCACTTTTGGAGATGCGAGCTCCGGGCTGACAGCGGCCGTTCATCGCTCGTGTTCCCGCCGAGAGTCGCTTCATCTGGGCTAGTCCTTCGGGAATCTGCTGCTGTCTCTAACTGAATGTAGATAGCGGTTAACATGACATAATACATTTGAGGAAATATCAGATGGGTAATCTTTAGTCTTATGAATCTATTACTTGTTCCAGAGCAAATCGAGTTGGGTTAAGGGGGAAATTAAGTTTCATAATTTATATTTAGGCTATATTTGACTTAATCCTTTACTAGAGCGGCACTTTTGTACGTTTGACTGAATTGTTTGTGTTTATTTCCTATTGTCTTTTATAATGGCTATTGTTTTTAATTTAAATATTATTTTATAAAAATAATACTGCATATTTAGTATTGAGAAAGGGTCCGTTAGTGACTGTGATATGGACATTATTATGCCATTAGATGGCGACAAAGACTGTCTGAATGAGTGAGTCAGAACCAGGAAATAGTTTTAGTGCTGTCTTGGGAAATCTTCTAAAAGGACAAAGACATCACTTTCCTCAGCAGACATTCAAACAGATTTTTTATAATGGATATAATATTATGGGCATCCACCTGAAGAATGAATGCTATATCAGATGTAGGTAATACACTCGTTCATATTGATCGCTCTCTCTCATAATACCATAATACTCTACATAATACAATAAGCGTCAATGAAACAACTCCTTCCTTCGTTGCTAGTTCTCAAGTGACGTTTCTGAATTAATAATGGAGGCTTGGTCACAAATGTTAAACATGTTCCCGTTACTAACGGCCTTGTGGAAGAGATTCAAAAGGGATTCAGTTGTTCACTTTCATTTGAAACACCCCTACAAATGGCGCCCCTTTCCTGAAGTGCTCAACTCAACTTAAAGGAGTACTTCGATCTGGGAAGATGAATCTGTATTTAAACTGGGTCATTAATGTAGTAGAAATGTGAAATATTTTTTTTTATTTAGTGCTTTTTATAGAAAAGACAGTATTTTTGTCTCATGGGGATGAAAGACTACAATTCCCAGAATGCTTCGCTGCCCTACGAGGCCACTCGCAAAGCCACGGCTACTAGATAACTGAATCACTGATCACTTTCCCACCGCGACCGCATTCATCTTCATAAAATCAGTTCAGTTAGAGAACAGACACTACAATTAAAAACTGAACGTGTGTGTTTAATATGTGATTTAGCCGCTGAGGGAGTCTCACAGCCCAAAAGGAGAGCTCTTGATGAGAGCTGAGGTAAATGTGACGGCACTCGCTGCATAGATTCACAGTGCATGTTCAGTCTGCCGCGTTTTCAGCTCATGCCTTTGAAAGCTTAACTTTCATAGGAATTAGTTTGAGAAGTAGAAAGACTTAGGCCGGGTACACTGCAAGCGTGTCGTGAGCGTCTCGGCTGCGTGGCGTGTCCGTTTTGATTTCGGCTCCCATGTTAACCGGTTATCTTGCATACTGCCTGCGTCACACGCGCGGAAAACGCGTGCATGCTTCAAATAGAAGAGACGCCTATTTTTCACGCGACACGCGAGCGTGTTGTAAGCGTTTCCAGGCAAAATAGAATAGGAAAAGATGTTTATATGCCATTTTGACACGAATACATATTAATGACATTTTCATGTTTGAAAGTCTGTAGGTTAACATAAATGCAGATATAGGCCCATTTGTAATAATAAAAAACAACGTAATTATCGATTTTGAAATATTAAACCTGAACGAAATATTCTGTAGCCTATTTTGCCATCAACACCATAGATATGTATGGTCAAAAGGCTACTGCCGACATGTCTTTGCTGTATCAATAGGCAATATATTTATATTTAACATGAAGTATAGGGCTTCCCTGTACATTAATAGCAGCAGCAGCGCCGCGTCAGACAGACTTCTGGTGTGCAAAGAAGGAGAAAACACCACGCAACCGCCTCGTGGCTGACACGCAACAGAAACGCCACGCTTGCAGTGTGTCTCCGGCCTTACCTTGCTCTGCTGGCCACACCGTTTAAACATGAATGCCTGAGGCTGCAGCTGCGAGTGTGATCTCCATCCCCCACGCACGAGTGTAAAACATGCGGAAATGGCTCCCTCTGCTGGCTATAGCCTTTAGCCTCTGGCCAACAATTTCTCCGGCACAATTTGACGATATTTGCGTCATGGGAGGAATTTTTCCAGAAATAAAATGCATAAATCTCGTCTATGGGGGATATGAGGGGGGACACAATTATTCGAATATACTCCAGGGTTTCTACTGATACAAAGCCATATGCTAATCTCTGAAGTAACCCTTTGAGATTGAACATTGGTCTGGGAAGTCTGCTCTGTATTTTCTACTGCACAATAGGCGTAATAAACGAGCATTATTCAAATGACTCTGTACGCAATTAAATAGTCCTTGAACCAATCAGACCACAAGAGGCGTGATCAAAAGGCAACGACTTCTCTATACGTCATCGTGTTAAACTCGCCAATAGCACACCAGGTGGATAAGCCAGTCTGTGATTGGTTCCTGCAACAGTTTAACAGAAGCAGGATAAATGAATGTACAGGTTTCCAGAATGAGCTGCAGGGCGAAATCAAATCGCCGTCAGATCAGGCTGAGTTTACCCTTCAAGGGCACATGAACACCATTTAGGATTGGCCAAATTGAAATGTAAATGCAGTGGGAGAGTGAAATGCATTAGTGAGATGCAGCCGTGAAACCGCAGAGACATATGAGAGACACAATCACTCAACAGCTCTTTCTCTCTCTACCTCTGAAACACAAACACAATAGGACAATCTCTCCGTAAAGTGGTCAGCGTTCCCAGAGGACTTAGAGCGCAGGACCAGACGCTCAATAAAGCCGTCTGCCAGTGAGGCAGATTGAGTGTGGATCAGGTGGATAAATAAACATACATTCACAAACCCACACACACACACACTTACATTAACTCCACTCGCTGGTGTCATTTCCACAGCGTTACATATGTCGAGTATGGTAACAAACCAACACTCTCTAGCTATCAGCTTCTCTAGAATCAGAAATAACACCACAGCTAAATGCGCAAGAGTTCAAAACAACGGTATCGTGAAAGGTCATGCTGGATTTCAGTGAAAGTCAGCGGCTGGATGGTGCGTTTCCAATGACTCTCCGGTCTCAGAGCGAGGGCTCTGCATTCACAGTGGAAGCAAATGTCCTTGTGAATATTTCATGGAGTAGCAGAGAGAGATGCTTTGATTTATCCACCCACCCAAACACACACACACACACACACACAGGTAAAACTCACCCTTGCATACTGCAGATCCTACTCAACCTGCAAAGCTACACATTCTCAAATTCGACTAGTCGACACGTTGTTTCAAACACTAGTTGGCGTTAAGAAAGCCACGTACAAGCAGACTGTCCACTCGTCCTCGATCAGACATACTTATAAAGACTATTTGTATGCAATCATGTGGTTCAGATTAGCGTCATTATAGTTACATAAAATTAAAACTATAAAAATGTAGTTAACTGAAATTAAATTAGCTACACATAAAATAATTATTAAAAAATATAGCTGCAAGCAGCAATTAACGGGGTTTAAACGCTTTAAGGCCTTTAAAAACATGACTAGAATGTAGGGATGTAACAAAATATCTTGTCAATATATATCGCAATACAAAAATGTCTGCGCTTTAGCGTCAGGACTACATAAACTAATATATAAAGTTGAATATAATGTATAATATTGAAATGGGAAATATTTGTGGGTCCCGGTAATGCCAAATGTCTTTTGTCACCAGTGTGTCCTACATTATTTTAAATATGTCTCGTCAGTGACAGAGTGCAAGGATATTTGTCTCAAATAATTCTGTATGTTCAGCTTCAGAATAATGTATATTTTTATTTTAGCGTCATCATTGTCCTGCACTGTAAAAAAAAATGTTGGTTTAACTTAAAAAAGTAAGTAACCTGCTTGCCTTAAAATTTTGAGTTCATTGAAATTAAAAATTTGAGTTGATACAATGAAGGAAATTTGTTTAATAAATAGAAACTTAAAATATTCTGAATAGCACTATTTGCCGTTTCACTGCGTCATCAAAAATAAAACACACACAGTTACCCAATATGCTTACAAAATATTTGAATAATATTTGAATAAAGGTTGTCAAACCTCAAAAAATGTTCATTGTATTAACACTTTTTTTTTATTTCAATGAACTCAATTTTTAGGCAACCAGGTAACTTTTTTTCTAAATAGTTTTTTACAGTGTGTGCATTACCAGCAGCAAATCCAAGCCTATTAATTTAACCCCCCCCCCCCCCCCCCCCAATGCAATACCAAAATTAGCAGGACATTTTTTTGTTAAACTTTTTTCCCATATATGTATTGGTGTACTCTATCGCAATAATATTGCATTGTGAATTCAGTATCGTTATATGTATCGAACCGTAACATAAGGGTATCGTTACACCCCAAGTAAAAAGGTATTATGATTTATTTAGGAAGCCTGTAACCACCTAGGTTATAGATGGAAAAGACCACTTACAGCCAAAACAGGACAATTCACAAAGAAAAACCTTTATCAGTTATCGTGGCTGAGCCAAAAACCTAGGACTGGTTTACGAGAGCATTTTATTGAAATAATCTCCAATATTTACGAACGGTTCGATTGACAACAAAGGTGCTTATAATGAGGAGCTCTACCATATTGTATGGATGTCGTGGACATTCAATCATGGGATATACAATCCTTTACGCACATGAAAAAGGCACTGATTCAGGGCCCAATGAGTTTCGTTTCGTTGTCTGTCAGCCGCTTCAACATCATTGGCCGAGGGTGGCTGTGTTTTGAGATACGCGAATGTCCTCATAAACAGTTGTGGCATCTTGTTAAGGCAAACGGACTGACTGTTGCATAGCTTTATTATATTTTAATTGTATAGCACCACCAAGGGGCTAGTCGCCATGTCATTTTTCACACCACATACAGAGCCCATACATAGGTGTACCAAGTTTGGTGAAATTGTCATTCCGTTCAAGAGTGATAGCCGTTTTAGTCAAATTGGCCACACCCACTTTGAAAGTTTTGCCGTCCTGCCGTGGATTTGAATCAAAATTTAAACTTTTTTGGATAATTATTGATGATCAAACTCCAGGGAATCTTTCTGTACTTGTTTGGTTCCGATCCCAAAAAAAAATATATCTGAAAAGTATGCCAGGGTGACAGTCGAATCCGAGATGTGTGTTTTGTTTGTCTTGAGCCAAGGATGTCAATGACATATAACAGTTGAGTCATAACAGACAGTTTATTTTTGATCACTGTAGCGCCACCATCAGGCCAGTTGGTGATGCTGTAGACGGGATGGGTACTACCATCCCTTAAAGACTCAAATCTGTATGACTTCTGGTTTGGTCTTCCTGATCACTTTTAGAGAAGAAAATGAATGGAAATGTACATAATGAGAAAATGAAACCTTTGATGCATGTAAACCTGTTGTTGGAGACTCCAAAACTAAATGACGAAACTTTAAAACAGCACAACAGGGGTACTTTAAAGAGTAGAATTGAAATTGCGAACCCTCCAAGTTGTTTCCACTAATTTGACAAGCGGCATTACAAGTCATAACCTCCAGCTTGACCTTACTTGTGTAAATTGCAGCACAGAATTCCAATGCAAACACAATGGGATTATTTTCATTTAGTGGAGCACAATCTGAACACACATTACTGAAAGAGCGGTTACCCAAAATTAGCTGCTTATTTCTCCAACATCACCCTGCCAGTCATGCTGTGAGTCTGAATGACAGCTCAGTGGAGATCACCTGAAGCTCAATCCCAGCTGAGAGTGAGACTGTCAGTCCACCTCTGAAACACAAACCCCAGCCGCTTCATCTCAGTCTGTGTTTGTGAACGTCTCTCTGAGGCTGCGGTGCTTTAACATGAGGAGACTCCTGCGTCACGGCTGCCGCGGGGAGATGTTTCACACACACACACACACACACACACACACACACACACACACACACACACACACACACACACACACACACACACACACACACACACACACACCCTGCAGCAGCTCAACCAGCAAGAGCGGAGCAAGTTGCTAACAAATCACCTTTAGCCCAAGCGAGTGTGATGTTGTGTTTGCATGCTCCAGTTATTTGCCCTGACAAACACACACACACACACACACACCATGTACTTTTACTATCTCTGGCTGAGCAGCAGATGACAGCCATAAACGAACACAGAAGAGACGCTTAGAGAGGAAATGAGAGGAGGTCACACACTTACACTGATTTTGGTGGCATCCTTTGACATCTCATTCTGTGGCACCACCTGCAACAATAACATCATAGACAAACATTATTAACATATTCACATTGACATATTATATATATATATATATATATATATATATATATATATATATATATATATATATATATTTTTTTTTTTTTTTTTTTTTTTTTTTTATGGTAAATGTTTATTTAAAATTTCTATTATTCACTTATCGCTCAAGAACACCATTTGAGAAACCCCAATGAATAATAATAATAATACATTTTATTTGTAATAGCTATCTTATTTTCTCACCACAAAGTGCTACAAGGATAAAAAATAAATGTGGAATATACGACACTCTAATACAACAAACTAGCAATCTATGAAACTGTACACAAAAGATAATTAAATAATAACAAAAATATTATTTTATTTAAGTTGCTTGCCGTGGCAACATTTACATTTCGTTTAACTTGATAAACTGGAAATTTAAACTGAAATTAAAAAAATTATTTTGAGAAACCATAAATAATAATAATAATAGATTTTATTTGCAATATTTATTTTATTTTCTCACCCCAAAGTGCTACAAGGATAAAATAAACATTAATTGCACAAACACACTAAATTCAACACAACCAAATAAAATATTAAACTAAATATAAATATCAGGCTAAATCAGCAATCCGTGAAACTGTAAAAAATGTGAGATAATTTGAGATTGATAGATTGATTTGATGTGTTATATCTATTTTTCTTTTAAGTGCTGCATGCATAAAATAAACATTGAATATACAGTATAAACACGTTCAATTCAACACAACAAACTATATATCAGGCTATAGTAGCAATTCATGAAACTTTTCTGTAGATTGCAATTTTCTTCCTATGTCAAAAGCGTTATTTAAGGATTATGTTGTTTCGAACTTCATACTTCTGCTTTGGCGTCTTCATGTAATCAGCAATTCATCTGAAAGTGAATTTATCTTAGAGATAATATATTTTACATTTTGCAACGATACAAGCAATCAAGCAGTTGAGAATTGCTATAGTATATTTTGCTTTACGTGAGTGTATGTATACGGATAAAGCTGAATATAATATACATCCAACTTTATATAAACAGCTGTGATAATGCATTTTACAACAATGTAAATCAGTCAGCCAAGATGGGGTTTATACAGTGGGTACAGAAAGTATTCAACCACCTTAAATTTTCACTTTTTGTTATATTGCAGCCATTTTCTAAAATCATTAAAGTTATTTTTTTCTCTCACTAATGTACACACAGTCGTCCCATATAATCAGAAAAAAACACACAAAATTGGTGACATTTTTTGCAGATTTGTTAAAAAAGAAAAACTGAAATATAACATGGTCCTTAGGATTCAAACCCTTTGCTGTGACACTCATATATTTAACTCAGGTGCTGTCCATTTTTTCTGATCATCCTTGAGATGGTTCTACACCTTCATCTGAGTCCAGCTGTGTTTGATTATACTGACTGGAATTGTGGCACGGCACAGATCTGGCCATGGTTACAAAAGCATTTCTGCTGCACTTAAGGTTCCTACGAGCACAGTGACCTCCATAATCCTTCAATGGAAGATGTTTGGGACGACCAGAACCCTTCCTAGAGCTGGCTGTCCGGGCAAACTGAGCTATCGGGGAGAAGAGCCTTGGTGAGAGAGGTAAAGAAGAACCCAAAGATCACTGTGGCTGAGCCTGCATGGAGTTTGTCAAAAAATACCTGAAGGACTCAAAGATGATGAGAAAAAAGATTATCTGGTCTGATGAGACCAAGATAGAACTTTTTGGCCTTAATTCTAAGCAGTAGGTGTGGGGAAAATATCACCTGTCCAATACAGCCCCAAAAGTGAAACATGGGGGTGGCAGCATCATGCTGTGGGGGTGTTTTTCAGCTGCAGGGAAAGGATGGCTGGTTATAATCGAGTGAAAGATGAATGCGGCTAAGTGCAGGGATATCCAGGACGAAAACCTTCTCCAGAGTGCTCGAGACCTCAGACTGGGCTGAAGGTTCACCTTCCAACAAGACAATGACCCGAAGCACACAGCTAAAATAATGAAGGAGTGGCTTCACAACAACTCCGTGACTGTTCTTGAATGGCCCAGCCAGAGCCCTGACTTAAACCCAATTGAGCATCTCTGGAGAGACCTGAAGATGGCTGTCCACCAACATTTACCATCCAACCTGACAGAACTGGAGAGGATCTGCAGGAGGAATGGCAGAGGATCCCCAAATCCAGGTGTGAAAACTTTCTCAAAAAGACTCAAAATGTGTACATTGAGAAAAAAATGAACTTAAATGATTTTAGTAAATGGCTGCTATATAACAGAGTGAAAAATTGAAGGGGGTCTGAATGCTTTCCGTACCCACTGTAGTATATATTGCTTTACATGGCTGTACAGTGTTTGCGCAGGTAAAGTAGGGCATAGCCTACTTTGATTTATTGAGTGATAATATAGTTGTTTCATTTTTTGGCACAGTTGAAATATGCTTTACAGTATTTGTGTGTTTAGTGCAGTTAGTATGAGTAAAATGAGGCGTGCAGAAGGACATTTGAACAGCACGCAAACACACAAACATATAATGCGCTGGAGTCTGAACGGCTGATCCTCAAGAGACCTTCATGAATAAAACATGACGCAAAGGTGAGCAAGAGTTTCTTTATGTCATCCCTCCATCCAATTAAAGAGCATCTTGAGCTCACAGCAGGAAGTCCTGCTCTCTCTCTCTCTCTCTCTCTCTCTCTCTCTCTCTCTCTCTCTCTCGGGAACCTGCAGCTATTTCCACCGGCTGTGATTAATGTTGCGTGGACTGTTACCTGCTGCAGACTCCCGAGTCCATCAATACCGCTGTATCCTCTCCTCTCTCCTCTCTCCTCACTTCATATTTGTGTTTCTTCAGCTTTGGCCACTTTATGTCTCAGTAGTTTTATTAAAACTTACAGATTTCAATGTGTTTTTGTTATATGATAGCCTTGAAAACATTTTAATAGGCCTTTATTATATATTTTTTGCTGCTTTTGCATGTTTAGATTTTTACTGTTTTGTCTTGGATCCAGATTTTCAATCTTTACAATATGGTCCCGTTAGTTAAAATGAGAAAGGGTATTTACTAGCAATACATTTGTTACAGTATTTGTTCATCTTTGTAAACATTAGTTAATAAAAATACAACTGTTACATAACTGCGAGAAAAAAGAAAAAAACCTTCTAAAATCTTAATTTTTAAGAGTTTATATGTAACCAATCCTACTCTACCCACTCTGATTGGGATTCGAACTTGGGGTCTCCAGTGTGGGAGGCAGGCGCTAACAAGGACACCGCTAGTGTCAGTTGCTAGCATGCCTCTTGAGATCAGGGGAGTAAGGTTTACATGCACAGCTCTTACCTAAACCTCACTTCAACCCGGGTCACGGCACCATGTAATATGCCCACTTGACCAGCTCTGAGCGGGATTCGAACCATTGTCTCCAGTGTTGGAGGCGAGCACACTAACATGAACGCTAAAGACCTCAGTCACTAGCATAGGCCACTAGCATCAGTCACTAGTGTGCCTCTTGAGGCCAGAGAAGTTACAATTTGTTACAAATATATGCAGACATTCATCCGAATTAACTATATGGCTGCTGTATATTTTATCTACAGATGTGTATTGAATATCTCTGTCTGTATTCATGAAGGCGATGCTGTGCAGCTCTATATACAGCTGAAGTCTTTGACTGGCAGCTGGTTATTAAACTCTGTTTGTGTGTGTGTGTGTGTGTGTGTGTGTGTGTGTGTGTGTTTGTGTGTGTGTGTGTGTGTGTGTGTGTGTGTGTGTGTGTGTGTGTGTGTGTGTGTGTGTGTGTGTGTGTGTGTGTGTGTGTGTGTGTGTGTGTGTGTGTGTGTGTGTGTGTGTGTGTGTGTGTGTGTGTGTGTGTCGGACAGGATCCTGAACCTCCGCTCTCTCAGACTCTTAAAATAGGAGGCTGTGTTTGACTGGCACGAGCGCAGGGAGAAAGAGGAACCGGGCACATAATTGCAGGCTGGTGACAGCAGGCCCGCTGCGGATCATATTGTTCTGTGTATTGTTGGTAATAGTTAGCAACTCTCTGTGCTGTAAATTGTGGGCAGATCTGTGCGGAGGTTAAGGGCTGAACTCAAGGGGCTGCCGCTGACAGAACGCTGGGATTATGATCTTAGTAACTCTTTGGTTTCTGGATCAGATTTAATCCTCAACACATTGGCAGTGAACCCTCAACCTTACAGCTGACGCGCTCAGATTGTATGCCAATTTTAAAGGTGAAGTGTGTCACAACTGCTATTCAGGGTGGCTGCTAAGTGGTTTCTTCTTATCTGGTGTGAAAAGAGTCCCTGGTCTCTAGATTTGGCTCACGTTCCTCCTTCAATGCCGTTTGTGGGATTTTCTTGTCCCAGCAGCTGAAATTTGTGCGCCTGATCACTCAGTAGAGTAACAGCAAACCCGCCTCTACCTGATTGGTGGTCCACGTCTGCTTGTCCGTCCATTCTCTGTGGTTCCTGATGTACCACCACTGAATCTCCAGCGAATAGGACGGCGACCCCGCCCCTCGAAACGAGCAGGCCATCTCCACGTCCTGTCCGCTCTGTGCCGTGATGTCATGAGGGACCTCAGTGAAGACGGCTGCGGAAGAAGACAGAGAGATTACTTAAAGGGGTGGTTGCATGCGATTTGACTTTTTTAACTTTAGTTAGTGTGTAATGTTGCTGCTTGAGCATGAACAGTATCTGCAAAGTTACAGCGCTGAAAGTTCAATGCAAACGGAGATATTGTCTTTTAAAGTTACGGCAGTTTATTGCCTACAAAAACGGCCGGTTTGGACTACAACAAGCTTCTTCCTGGGTTGGTGACATCATAAACCCACGCTAGTCACAGCAGATTTGACTTCTGCCTGTAATGGTTAGCTCAAAATACCCACAGATCATTTATTACACCACGTTGTAAATGCCCATTTTTGAGTGGAAGGAAAACATGCTGTTTTGTGCATGTATCTTTAAATGCAAATGAGCCCCCTTTTATCCAGATGTGGGCGGAGCCTGTACAGCTCAAGCCTCTGCCAATAACTAAAACATCTGTTTGGTTTTGATGATCATCTCCATCATGCTTACGTGACATTCAGTTCTTCGTCATCATGAAAGTTTATGATCTGCAGCATTTTAAAGACATATCAATCTAAACTGCACACAGCCAAATATATATTGTTTCAGATTTATGGGGAAAATAACAAATGGAGTAGGTATTTTTATCATAATAAGGTGGTTGTGCGCACACACTGTGGGCGAACAATTACGTTCGAAAGTGAAGAATGTGATTTTTTGCACCACATGTGGCACCAACTAAAAATCACTTAAAAACAAAGAAAGCAATGTTTTAATAGGGATTCTGAAGGAAAGAAAGGAAGGAAGAAAGTATTTAAAAGGTGAAAACGATCTCTCTACTGAAACTCTCAAACCTCATTCGATTCAAAAAAAGTTTTGATATCTTTTGCAAGACATGTTACGACTGTTCACTGGGGCGGTTGTAACAGTGGAGACTGTATTAAAATCATTTTAGCAACTGTACATATTTCATAAAACCACTTAAATATATTGTTTCAGCAGTTTGACAGATTTAAGTTTGTAATATAATAAATTGGTTATTCCAGTAAAAAAATGTTTTTGATGTATTGCTAAAAATTGCAAAAGTGTTACAACTGTCCCTGGTCTCCCCTATCAATAATGTGCGGGATTTCATTTAACTTTTGAGATTTGGGGATTTATTTAATCCAAAGTGGTGATTAATCCAAATTGTCAATTAACTGCTTTATTTCAATAAAAATGTTTTTAATAGTTTTAATAATAACTGCATCAAACCAGTTATTTTAGTATCACTGATATACTATACGATTTTGTAATTATTTAGATTTAATATTTATATGTTTTAGTCATTTTATTGCATGTTTTTGTCATTTTTTTATTATTTTCAGATTATTTTTACATATGTTTATACTGTTTTTTTTTCATTTTAAGTTTTAGTTGTTTTAATACTTAGATTTAACTAACCTTTAATAAACAGTGTTAAGAAAAAGTTCTTTATAGATGAGAAAAACAAAGAAAAACATACATAATACAAATAAAATAAAATAAAACAATACAATTAAATAAATAAATCAAGGAAAGGCTCCAGAGAACAAATGTGTTTTAAGATAACAAAACTAAAGGAAAATTAGAAATGTTGTCTTGGCAATCTGCTGAATTTATATATAACAGTTAATGTTTGTTTTATTTCAAGCAATGAAAATGTTCTTATGGGTTTGGTTTCGGTTTGTGGTAAATGAAAAAACCTGTCATATTTGTGAATAAACTTTGTGAAATTAAAAAAAGCTTTCGTATGACTTCAGTAGACCTTAAATATGCTCAGTGGCTTCAGTCAACACTTATTTTAACTGTATTAAAAAAAGAACAGCGTGAACATTCTGCAAAACATCTCATTTTGAGTTTCACAAAAGAAAAAAAAGTATGACGATTGAACTTATCCCCTTAACATCTGAACATCATCTCTGTACTATTAAACAAGAGGAAGCTCTTTATCAACTCAAGGCATGAAGCCTGAACATCTCGTATTTGTGTTCAGACCGATGTCGATTGTACAACTCAATCTTCCCTCTATTCACTTTTTTTCAAGATGCCATTATCATCTCAGATAACATTTTGGAAAACGTCCAGCACCGTCGACCTGAAAGGCCAACATCAGATCCGGAGTTATCAGCCAACGTTCAGAGACCTATCGCGAGTAAACAAGCATCTAACCGCTGGATAAAGTTATTCTGAGAAGAGCGCGTACGAGCGAAACACTCAAGTGCACCGTTCCCCTCGACTGACCCCGCGAGTGAAACAAGCTCATCCGCGACTTCAGACAAACACAATTCAATTATCCTTCACGTCAAAGCCTGGAAGATATGAGTCCCCCCTCCGCCGAACAACTTCCACCGGCCGAAGCGGAGAGGAGACTCATTTCTTTCTCTTATCAATCCTTACAGACCCTGCAGGAAGTGATGCGCACACTTCAAAGAGAAACCGCTCACACCTGACCACAGGAAGTGATGAATCCCTGAAAGACATTACAGATACATTACAGATTTGAACGACAAACTTGACCTTTAAATCCTATAAAAAAAATTTTTTGAAGTTGTAAATAAAACAAGATTAATGTAGTATGTTTTATGTCTTTTACATTCAAAATGTATTGTGTATCTTTGTAATTACTTGTAAAAATACACTAGTAATTTCTTTAGTGTAGTTTGTGTCAATAAAATTATGAATTGATGAATTAGTTTATTGTGTTTATTGCCATTTTGCACCAACACTTAATACATTTAGCAGGACAAAAGCTAAATATAAATTTAAGAAAACATTTTAAACTTCTATTACATTTATATTATTAAACTTATTTTTTTTTTATTGCAAATGAGAAATGTTACCTTGGCAATTAACTTAAATAAGCTGAAATACTACAATTACTAAAACTAATATAAAAATAAATTAAAGAAATATTAAAAGCAAGATTAATACAATTGACAAATGCACAACAAAATGACTAAAACTTTAAAGGGGGGGTGAAATGCTGTTTCATGCATACTGATCTTTTTACACTGTTAAAGACTTGGATTCCCATCCTAAACATAGACAAAGTTTCAAAAGATAAGGTGGACGTTTGATGGAGTATTTCTTTGTCAAAAATACTACTTCCGGTTAGTCATAAGGTTCGGCAAGTTTTTTTCGATCATGGGTCCACTTGACGTTAATAGGTCGGAATTTCCTTGTATGGGCCTTACGGACAATTCTACCGGAAGAGCGTGAGAGAGAGAGGGAGACGAGAGAGAGAGAGAGAGAGAGAGGAGAGAAGAGAGAGAGAGAGAGAAGAGAGAGAGAGAGAGATGAGAGAGAGAGAGAGAGAAGACGAGAGAGAGAAGAGAGGAGAGAGAAGAGAGAGAGAGAGAGAGAAGAGAGAGAGAGAGAGAGAAGAGAGAGACGAGAGAGAGAGAGAAGAGAGAGAGAGGAGAGAGAGAGAGAGAGAGAGAGGAGAGGAGGAGAGAGAGGAGAGAGAGCGAGAGCGGAGAGAGAAGAGACGAGAGAGAGAGGGGAGAGTGCGAAAGCAACAGGCTACGCCCATCAAAGCGCTGGCTTGTAGGATGCTGCACAGGTGATGTGCACAATTAACAAATGTCACCAAAAAAGTGCGTTTTTGATTGCCAGACCAAGACAGCCCTGTACAGATTTGCCAAAAAAACCCCCCGCGTTAAGGCAACAGTGGATGTAATTTGCTTTTCCGGATCAGCAACTGAGTTGCGCGAATGTTTATGTCTGTTCGCTGCATTTCGGTGCCGACTGTTTCATAAACAAGGCCCCAGCTCGACACCGGATTTTCCGATCGCCTAATGCTGAATGATGGAGCAGTCCCAACGATAAAGGTCCCAACGTTAGTACCGCAGGCGGTGAGTGAGACTGCTTCAAATGTCTGTGTTTTTGCCTATGCTCATCAAGTAGCCCAAACATGATCACGTATAGTTAATTGATCAATGGAGCATGCGATGTGTAGTGCGTGTACATTTGTTTAGCTGGCCACTATATGTGTAACTTTATGTTTGTGTATTGTAAAAGCACCTCCAAACAACAATACACAAAGAGGGGGGAAATATGTTGAACTAAATAAGCGCGCTTCTTCATTCAAATGCGCTATCGATTCTTCCATGTCTTTCTATGTAAACACCAGCCTGCCGTGCAAAACCAGTCCGCTTACTAACGTTACAATTGTCTACACAAACCACGCGTAAACACACACACACAACACACACACACACACACACACACACACACACACCACACACACACACACACACACACACACACACACACACGTGCACAACTGCACTTCCCACATGTACACCTTCAAAGACAAAAATACGACGATATATATTCAAGTATAAATATGTAAATAACACAAGCCGCTAAGCATATTATATAGTTAGTGTATAACTTGTACCACATAGAGACGTCCTGCTCTAGTCGTTTTTTGCTGCTGCTCCTGTTCAACTGCAGCCTCTGGGGTCTGATTCCGGATCATAGATGTATATGGCTGTATCTGATTAAAAGCCATATTTTTATTTTGAATAAAGTTTTTTTCCCGCTGTTAGGGATGACATAGCTTTACGACGCACTCGACTCAACACAATAGCAGCGGCGCGCACACGTCATTATTTAGCTCCGCTCACACCGACACGCCCCCCACCCGCTCGGCTTTTTTCGTTAAGACTCGGAACAGCGCATCTTTCTTATATAATTATAAAAAAAATAAAGACTTTTCGGAGATATGCAGGATGCAATGCTACTCTATAGGTACTCAAGATTGACATGACACTGACTGAAACTGATGCTGCGTCCCAATTCGCCTACTTATACTACGTCCTAAAAGTATGTACTCTTTTTGTGAAGAAAAAGTATATACTTTTGAGTGTGTAGCAGAAAAGTATGCAAGCTCCGGGACATACTACTTCGCCATCTTTAACGGACTCGCTTAGTCTGACTCGCGGACTGTCGCTTAGTTACGTGCATCCCGTCACCGTTTATCTGCCCTGTCAATCATCGTCAGATTCGTCACAGTTCAAATCCTTCACATTCAGTTTAATCTCCTACCGTATCGGAGAGAAATGTAGCCGCTCGTTGATCTGCCATTTGTGGGTCTTTAATGCAGAGACTCTCCTCATGTATTGACAGTTTAAATATAATGATGCATTTAAAAGTTAATGGCCAAACGTGTCATTTCAAAAGTTCTCAATGCTGCTGCAGGTGAGATATAATGTGGCAACACTGAATAAATATATTTTTGTCAGGTTAAATATTGATAGTTGGTCACTCAAACCCCTTTATCTAAACTTCTCGACTTAACCGTCGAACTCGCACATCCGTCATGTTTGTAGTTTTTTAACGCTTTTTATCCGCGTTTGTAGTTCTAATCGAATCCTCGGCCAACTCGCAATGGGTTGTGGGCAATATCAGCCGTTAGAGTGCCCATCGATCCATACTGTGAATTCGGACCGGAAATAGTAAACCATCCGGGAATCTTTGGAATACTCTTTTCAACATACTACGATTTGGGACATACTAATTCTATTTTCGAATACTATTTAGGATGGATAGTATGCGAATTGGGACGCAGGGTGAGTGTTTCACTCCCCCTTTAAAAATACAATAAAAACTGAAAATCTAATTATAAAATCTAATTCAAAATAATAATAAGTACAACATTAGTATATAAATAATTCTTAATTAAAAAAAATGTCAAAGTTTTAAATAAAACAAAGATTATTAGAGTATGTTTTACAAGAAAATCTAAAAGGTAAAAAAATGTCTTGTTTTAATCAATGGGCCCTATCACACACCCGGCGCAATGCGAATGTTTTTATTGCTAGTTTTTATCTTTCACATCCAGCGCCACGTTATTTAAATCTGTTCACCCGTGGGTGTGCTGGTCTGTAAACCAGGTGTGTTCAGGTGTATTGTTGGTGTGTTTCTATTGTGAGGACCTGAAAACGACTGCGCCATTGACCAACACAAACCTGCTCTAAAGTCAATAGTGCAGTATTTTCTGTGTTATTTAAAGGGTGTGTTAGTAATATGTGCCTATAGCCGATGCACAACACTCATACACTCTGCTTATTACACACACAGGGACGCGCAGCAGCACACCAGAGGTGGTAAAAGAACTCAAAAGTTATACTCGAGTGAAAGTATATATACCTAAATAAAAAAATACTCCAGTAAAAGTAGAAAGTCCTCCATTCAAACATCACTTGAGTAAAAGTACAAAAGTATCAGATTTAAAACGTACCCAAGTACCGAAAGTAAAAAGTAAATATTCAAATTAACTGTAAATATCAATAATTAAGCAGATAAAATCTTTTGGGACTGATATTCAATGCTTTAATTGAACAAATGATAAGATTAGATACTGCAATTAAAAATTTGTTAGATTTGCAATTAATAGGAGACAATGAAGCACCTTAACGCAGTATAGGGGTTAAACTTAAAATAGACATGTTCCATAACATTAGCTCCATAAAACAGATGAGGAGCAAGATACTATTAACTAATTCAAAATTAATTCAAAAGCCATAACCACAATGACATATTACGTAACAATTAGTTAATAGTCATGTGCCTCAACAAGTAAAGTCATACTATAATTTTGCCAATTGTTATGATTAATGATGAATTAAACACAACTGAGAGTCAGAATGCATGGCTTTGAATACATGAATTTACATTATTAGTTAATGTAATATGTTTTTAGGGAATTAATTATGTCAATAGCAATTCATATATTACTTAATCTATTAATCATAGAGAATGTTCATTAGCTGCTGATGCAGTAATCATTAATAAATGGTTTAGTTCTTAATTAGTTATACATTAACTCATGATTATCTGTGCATTAATTAGGCATGAATTATAATAGTGCACCTGTATTGTAAAATGTTACTGATGTTTTCATAGTAAATAGTGTGCCGCAAAATAAAAAAGTTGGGGAAACACTGCGCTAACGTTAGTGTGGCAAGCCTGACTTGTCAGCTTTTCCAAGTCTATACCCGACTGGATCATCCATGACCGACCAGATCGGTTTGGAAATCAAGTGTAATAAATACTTAATACTTGGAGCGGGCATGGGGAAATGTATTGGAGTAAAAAGTAAACTTTGACTTTGATATTGTAGTGGAGTAAGAGTAAAAGTAGATGCAAATAAAATATACTCAAGTAAAGTACAGATCCCCCAAAAAAATACTTAAGTAAAGTATCAAAGTATTTTTTCTTGATTACTTACCACCCCTGCAGCACACACACATTTTTAAATATTAAAAATAAAAGGATTCCTTTCTGGAGAAGAGTTCAGTGTTTCCATATAAACAGTGAATGTGTCATGGTGCGAGCACAACTGGCTTTTAAAGGGAATGGGAGATGAGGCTCTGATACGCCCAAAACACACCCATGACTCATTAAGAGACGAGGGACAACCCAACCGTGGTTAAACTAGCAAAAGTGGATTCAGTGCACCTGTGCTTCAGACTATGTGCTCAGATCATTAAAATAGGGGCCACTGTGTTACTCGGGCTGCGTCTGAAACCTGGAAAATGCTGCCTTCGGAGGACACATTTCAAGGCAGGAAGGCATCAAGCAATGTCTGAATCTAATGTTTGCTTCACTTCCTGTCTCCTGAGATATTTTCATCTGATGGATTTTTGAAGGCAGCGTACATGTGTCCTTCACTGCTTTTGATATCCCACAATCCTGTGCTTTCCATTCAGTGACAGTTGAGCTGGGGAAATAAGATGACATCCGAAAGTTGCGTTTGCTTGTCAGTTTGTGTGTAAATGTAAGTTTTTAACTAAAATTTTCCACTTCTGATGTAATTTCCAGCGAGAAATGACTACTGATTAAGTAATTAAATATGTGTTTAGTTCTCACCAAAGCTCTCTCTATTTAGCTGTCGATCATTAAACTGTTACACTGCCTTAGAAGTCTGTCCGAAATGAGTTTCATGAGATGCCTTCATGCACAAAACGCTGCCTTACAAGCCATTGCCTGATAAGGCAGCGAGGCAACGAGTCTGCTGTCTAGGTTTTCAGACGCAGCCTTGGTGTTTCTTTGTAGTTATGTGACATTTTAGAGCAATCTCTGAGGATATCTAATGGCAGTTTTTATTTTACTTTCATAGATATGAAAGTTATTAATTAAATAAGGTAAACGTCTCAATTGAATTGCACTTCTGTGTAGGAAAAAACAATTGAGTTATTAAAGAGATCTCACTTGTGATTTCTTTCCTGAAACTGACTTTAATTGGTGGCTTTTCAGCTTCAGTTTGCTCTCCATTTATTACATTGCTTGAGAAATAATTGAGATATTAAAGAAAAAGACGTGTACATTACTGTTTGGGGACAGTAAGATTTAAAAAAAGAAAATAAATTATTAATACTTAAATTCAGCGAGGATGCATTAACCTGATCAAAAGTGACAGAAAATAAATGTATAATCACCAGAAAACACTCACAGAAGTGCTCTTGAGTACACATTTTAGGGGACACGGACACTTTTACTTACTGGAGCAGGATTTTTCTCCATCTCTGATAAGATAGCAATCATTATGTTAAGTGTGTTCATTAATTATTTGGGGTGCAACGGCCCTACGGTTCGGCACACATGTGATTTTATATGAACTTTAACCATCATAGATTGAAAGTTTATCATTTGGACGAATTTTGGTCTTGCCAATTTTTGCTATATTTAATTTATACAGTGAAGAAATAGTGCTATTTTACATTTAGGCCTAACTATTCATTTATATACCTGAATACTATGCTGTAAGACTTTGTCACTTTGTTATATAGTATTCATCTCTGCTTGCAATGCCCCGACAACCGCCCAGTACACCCTAAAAAACCTCAAAGAAACCACTCACCTTAGCAACCACATAGCAACACTCTAACAACCACCCAAGACCATCTTACCCTGGCAACTGCATAGCAGGAACACTATAGTAACTACATTGCAACACTCTGATAACCACCCTATAAACCTTAGCAATGGTATAAAAATATCCTGGCAACCAACCGCATAGCAACACCTTAGCAACAACCCAGAACACCCTAGAGTCCCCCTACCAACCACCTCACCCTAGCAACTGCATAGTGGTAATGCAAGCACTCTCCTAGAACACCAGCTACAACACAACACTCTGACAACCACTCAGAAGCAACAGCATAGCAATGCCCTGACAACCACCCAGCACACCCTAAAAAAACTCAAAGAAACCACCCCACTTTAGCAACCACATAGCAACACTCTGACAACCACCCAAGACCATCCTACCCTGGCAACTGCATAGCAGGAATGCAAGCAACCATTTGGAACACCTTAGCAACTGCCTGACAAGCACCCAAAACATCCAACAAAAACTTTTTTTTAAAGTTGTTAGTTTATCCATGGTATCGAAGTACTTGAAGTGAGCTTTAGTTAATGTGATGACGACAGCTTAAAAGTGTGAGCACCAAGCAGGTGATTGATCCCTTGAGAATCAGCCCCAAAAAAGTGATGTGCACCCCTGTGTATAATGTTACAAATAAATTCTGTTCTTTGAAACTATTAATCAAATAATCCAGAAAAAAACGTGGTTTCCAATAAAATCAGCTCAACTGTTTTCAACATTGATAATAATCATCAAATCATCATGATGTCGGAAGGATCATGTGACATTGATTTTGAATTCTATTAATATTTCACGATTTTTACTGTAGTTTGATCAAATAAACGTAGCCTCGGAAGAAGAGACTTCTTTCTGACCCCAGACTTTGTAACGGTAGTTTGTACAGTTTGGTGTGGTGTGTAGAGAAACACGTCAGGTTCTCTGCGTGTGCCGCTCAAATGAGCTCAGGATCGAGGGAATCCCTCCACATATGGCTAATAACACACCCAAATCCTCTTAACCGTTTCCTCCAGAGCGCCTCTTCATTTACCCATAATCCCATTCAGACGGCCGCGAACCTCAGTGGGGGTCACTGTCAAACCCACAGGGGGTTCCCAAGACTTCCGTCCAGACAAAAGGCATGCTGGGAAATCGGTCCACGCTCCGATCACGGCCTGGAGATAAGCCATTTGTTTATAATGCATAAAATGAGTTGATATCATGAAGCATAAAACTGATGAATGAATATAATAATCCGTATCAGTGTGGAGTGGTGATGAGGTTTAGGAGACGATTCCTGATGACTGACTGAGATCTGACGCTTCCAGTCACATTAAAAAGGGTGACTAAAGGGAAATTACAGTCCTCAAATCAGATGGATGGATGGATGGATGATAGATTGAATGGATGGATGAATGGAAGATGAAAGATAGATGGATGGATGGATAATAGATAGATAGATTGGATGGATGGTAGAGGATGTATAGATGGATGTATGGATGAATGGATGGATGGATGGCGGACGGACGGACGGACAGACAGATAGATAGGATCGATGGTAGAGGATGGATGGTTGGATGGATGGTAGAGGATGTATGGATGGCGGGCGGGCGGACGGACGGACGGACGGACGGACAGACAGACAGATCGAAAGACAGACAGACAGACAGATAGATTGGATGAATGGTGGATGGATGGTTGGATGGATGGTAGAGGATGGATGGATGGATGGCGGGCGGGCGGGCGGACGGACAGACAGACAGACAGATCGACGGACGGACAGACAGACAGACAGATCGACAGACAGACAGACAGATAGATTGGATGGATGGTGGATGGATGGTTGGATGGATGGTGGATGGTAGAGGATGGATGGATGGATGGATGGCGGGCGGGCGGACGGACGACAGACGGACACACAATGGATAGATGATAATAGATAGATTTGACGGACGGACGGATGGATGGATGGATGGATGACGGACGGACGGACAGACGATGCATGGATGGATGGATAATAGATAGATTGGATGGATGGACGGACGGACGGATGATATTTTCTCTGGCATCTTTTCTCTCCACTAAATCTCTTCTGATGAGAGCCACAGCCTCTCTGGGACAAAGATGACAGGAAGTGGTTGCTGTAATTACTGCTCGCCGATCTGCATATTATAATTGGGGTCCTGGGGCATCATTATTTCACAGGGAACAGAAGAAAGGCAGATCAGATACAAGAGCGACATCCGCGTAATCAGCGTCTCTATCAGAGGCTGGGAGGACGCCTTCACTGAAAGCCCGATCGACCCAGTCCATCAGCCCAACAAACTCTTTAATGAAAAACCAGACGCGCTCGCCAGCGAGATGAGCGGAAAACGCCCTAAATATCGCACCAGGGAAGAGATGCGGAGAGGGGGGCTCATTTCAGGGAGATACTCATTTGAAGAAGCAGGCGGCAGGTTTCTCGGCCCGACCCTTTGAAATCTGAATCTCTGCTTGATTGAGTTTAGATCAAAGCGCCGTACAGGCGGCCTTACACTGAGCGTCTCGCACGTTACTCTGTATTCAGATGCTGTGAAACACAATTGAGACGCTAGAACATCAGCAGCTCTACAAAGATCCAAAGCACAAAGTCCCTGCAGCGGGAGCTCTTCTCTATATCAGAGTCAGTGTTTCTGAAATCCCTGCAGTCTGGAGTTTTCTACCGACAAGTCACAATATTCCTCATTTAAATAATTCATACGCAGAATAAAGGGGCGGGCCCGGTTGAGTTAGATAGTAGTGTGTTGAAACCATAGACTGTAAAAAAATATGGACGTAGTGTCCGTGACGTCACCCATAGGATTCTGATGAGCCGTTCTGAAGCGTTAAGTAGACACAAGCTGGGCGTCGCCATCTTGCGAGCGAGTCATCACGTGACACTCCCAGGTAACAGAAAATGGGCAAAGAGGCGGGATGTGGGCGGAGCTTAGGTGACGCAATGACTATAGACGGTGGATAAATGGCTATCCACCTGTCACTCAAAGTGACCATGCCCTTAATTATGCAGAACTTTAAGGCTTTATATAACGTAAACGAATGAGTTATAAAAAAATTCACCCCCCTCAGAGATGTCATGAAGGTCAAAATTAGCCGTATAGGCCAAAACCACAATTTGTACCAGGCTGTAAACATGTTTTTTTCTGCTGTAAAGTTGGGCATTTTAACATGGGGCTCAATGAGATTCTGCTCCTTCAGGAGCCGCTCTAGTGGCCAGTTGAGGAATTGCAGTTTACATTACCTCCATGTTGGCTTCAAGAGAGATCGCGGGAGGTTGCCACTTGGTTTAAACTTGTGGTAAGGGGGAGGGGGGGCATTTCCCAAACACACTGGAAGCTCTTGACCAATTACAACACACCAGTCAAGCCGACCAATCAGAGAACACTGTGCTTTTCAGAAGGAGGGGCTTTATAGAGACAGTAACTAAACAGAGCATTACTGGCAGACTGGGAAGAGAGGAGCCGCAACGATGAATGGATGGATGGATGGATGGATGGATGGATGGATGGATGGATGGATGGATGGATGGATGGATGGATGGATGGATGGATGGATGGATGGATGGATGGATGGATGGGAAAATAATCAACATTCAACCAAAAAGGACTATTTTAATAATTAAAAACGAATTCAGAAATAATTGTCTTGCCGTTCTCTATGATAAGCACATCTGAGGAAGGTAAAATAATAGATAAATAATAAATATTGAAGTATTTAGTTTGATATCCTTGATCAGACTGACCTGAAATATCCACAATGTCTGCAATGTGCAAGATAAAATCTGATCTGTTTGCTCAGTGTGGACAGTCTCTATATCGGTTACTATAGTGATGATGTAATGCAAGCATGATGCCAGGAGACTTTCTCATACATCACCGGAGACTAGCTGTCAAGTCTGGGAAGAGAAACCTGGGATTGTTGCCTCTGCTCGTGTCAGTCATGACATCTCACTGTCATGAGCTCATGCGATGCAGGAGGAGACAAGATGAGCGTCAGAGGCAGGACTGTGTTACACACTCAGCCATACAATGCATTCAGAACCGCTCTTTGCTCATTCATTCATTATTTACAACCTAGAGAAACAATTGTCTTAAAAAAAAGTAGATTCACACTGAAATACACTCCTAAAAATCAGTAGAAATCTGATTTGTAAAAAATTAACAAATTAGCAATTCTTGAGTCCGTTTGATCGGACCACACGGACCAGGCTAAAAAATGCCATTATTTTATTTTTAAAAGTTAATAATTGTATTTTATAGATAAAATATTTAACTTTTCCTTTTATTTTTTGATTATATCAGGTAACATTTTAAGCTGTCATTTGGTCATGTTATAATGTTCATGTTGGCATGGGGCATGTTGTCACATTTCACTTTCGGGGGGAAATCAAGAAAAATGTCTACACTGTATTAATGGGGGAAAACACATAACTGTACTAGATGTGGGAAATTAATGTGGGGAAAAAATAAATACTTTGAACCACAAGTGGATTTACACAAACTGATAAAGTCAAAAAGCTTTATGTTGTGCCCGCTCTCCACTAAATATTTATTAAACCATGTTAAAAAAAATAAACAAAATAATAATAATAATAATAATTTCATGCTTTTTGTCAGACTGCAGGCAACTAAATAGATTTAAAAGAAGCCACCCCTGGTTTCTGACATATTTCTGCTGATTTTCAAGCATCTGGATATGAGAGCCTCGCCTCAAGGAAATATTACGAGTTCATGAGAAATCAGCTCACATCTGAGACAACAGTCATTCATGCTCCTGCCAAACGGACATTATCATGTCTCGGGACATTTTTCTTCCAGAAAGCTCCGCAGGGGCACGAACGCAAGCGTGCGAGATCCTTCCTCAAACCTCATCAATGCCTGGACAAACAGAAGGAGCCCTGCTGGCAGACGAGTATATTACGGCCCGCGATGCTGAGAGAGAAAAGCGGAGCGTTCGACAAGTCAAACAATCTATACTGACACACCGACTGAGAGATCTCAAGCTTTGCGTTCCTGTTGCGGCCTAAAACTGCACAAACCAACACACCTTGAGCCATGTGTTTTTTTTCTATAGTTTATCTGGATTTTGAGCTTCTTCATAAAAGCACTTCATGAAACAATGTAATATTTAGGCTCCACATCACACAGTGAAGTTTGTTACAGTAACACAGACGCTGCGTTTATTGGGCGGGTCTGCGCAGGATTCAAGATGAAACGGAAGCATTTGAATTTTCACGATTCCTGACTGTGGAGTGTCAAATGTGAGACTAAGAGCTTCACTTCAAAGCAAACGTGGCGTTTAATCTTCAGCCTGCGAACACTTACCCTCACATATGAGCTCTAGTGGCAGTCAAGTGCTCCTGTTGCCCCTGGAAACCAGAGGTGGTACAACCAGAGGGGAAAAAAACCTGCGGCCGTGAGCAGAACTGTTTGAGGAGCACTAGCGTTTACATGCGGCCACATAATCCCTGGAAAGCCTTCATGTAAACACATCATCGATCCATTTGAGCTTTCGATCGACTGAAAGGGGTGGTGTAGACCTGAAACAATCTGATCAACATGCATGCAAACGCCTCAATCTGACTACTTCATCAACTGGACTCAAGAGTAGGCTACTTTCGCACATGCACAACATATGTTTGCATACATAGGAAGGTAAATGTTTTCTGCCTCATGTCTACAAACTGAAATAAATGAGGCATTTTTTGCAACTGTCATAGAAGAGCCATTTTTGGTTCCCCAGAGAATAGCAAAATATTGATTTCTCGGTTTAATTGATTCTGATATTTATGAACCGATAATATCGTTCAATTGTGTATCACTTAAAACTTAAAACATCTTTGATCACCAAAATTACATATTTCAATGATTTTCCTGTGAAAATAATTTCATTATGCCCTAAAATAGCTATAATTTAGTATATGCAGAGCCATAAATATGAAAATGAGCCCCGCCTCCACTAACTCAACTTTACTGTTGTAAACGCTTCAAGATGGCAAGTGGAAATACTGGTTTGATTTATCCATATATGTCTGAACCTGAAATTATAAGAATTATATTATAATTATACAAGCCACATTTCTAACATCTGAAAGAGCATTCCTCCATCTTAAAAATATCTAAATTATGACATATGCTCTCAATTAAAAATGCTGAACAGTTAGTACATGCGTTCATGAGCTCAAGGCTAGATTATTGTAATGCTCTACTGGGTGGTTGCCCTGCTCGCTTAATAAACAAACTCCAGCTAGTCCAAAACGCAGCAGCTCGAGTTCTTACTAGAACCAGGAAGTATGATCATATTAGTCCAGTTCTGTCAACACTGCACTGGCTGCCTATTAAACATCGCATACATTTTAAAATTTTGCTTATTACTTATAAAGCACTAAATGGTTTAGCTCCCCAGTACTTGAGCGAGCTCTTAACACATTATACTCCATCACGTCTATTGCGGTCTTAACTCTGGCCAGTTGATTATACCTAGAATATCTAAATCAACTGCAGGCAGTCGATCCTTTTCTGGGTTTAGGTGCTAAAGGTTTAAGCGCGTGTATTATTGACCTTACCGGAAGTGAAGCGTGTTCCAGGCTGTTGGATATAGCGTTGTATTTGTGGTAAAAAATATATTATTTCTCACTCAAACTGATCGTTTTGTGTCTTAAGATATCAATGTGTCGTCATGACCAACAGGGCTTTTTGTGCATGTTGACTAAGCATGTTTTTTTTTTTTTTTCCCTCTCATAGAAATATTACCCATTCACATGATAATATGACTGGCACAGAAACGGTTGGAGTTAAAAATGTTCATTTGTGTTCTACTGAAGAAACAAACACACCTACATGTTGGATGCACTGGGGGTAAGCAGATAAACATCTAATTTTCATTTTACGGTTAATTATCCCTTTAAAAGTTTTCTGTTTTCAGTAGAAAACTTTGTTGTGAAAGCGACTAAGTTAATAAATAATGATTTTTATGGAAATGAATCAAACAAAAACGTACTTAAGCTGGACTAGAGCTGCTCTACAGCTAAAACAATCTTTGTTGCATTAATTATTATCACTGTAAAGCTATATAATTGAAGGTGACAATGATATATCCAGCTTTACACAAACATACTTACTATGTAAATATCATGGCCTAATAACCTGATCCAAAATCAACAAAAGCAAAATTCTTTGTGATTTTCATAACATCTCACTGCATTTTCATCCTCTACCTGTGAAAATGGTAAATGGACTGCATTTATATAGTGCTTTCAACAGACCCATGGCCACCTTTACATAATGCTTCACATTCACCCATTCATACACCGACGGCGGTGTCAGCCTCGTCAGGAGCAGCTCCACATTTGGTCAGGTGGAACCAGGGATTTGTACAACCAACCTTCCGGTTTGTAGCCAACCTGCATGAACCACTGAGCCACTTGAACCACAGAAACTTCTTAAAGCTACAAGCCAACCTTATAAACCTTCAAACTCCCCACCCTAACTAGTCTGAAAACATCAGCAAGTGTTTAGTAGGACCATGATGCTTCTGATGAAGTTATGTGACAATGTAACACACTACCTTTAGCAGGGCCGCGTTATCCTAATGGGCAACATGGGCTGCAGCCGAGGGCCCCGAACACCAGGGGCCCCCCGAGACAATTCTCTTTTGCGTTATCCTTTTTTTTTTTTTTTGGATCGATGTAGGTATGCGTACGTTGAGCAGCGTTGTCACACAGCCGAATCGAGTCACAGCGGACACCCAGTACATCGTCACCTCAACATGTCGAATGAAAATATGACAGTGGCAGGGGCGGATCTACCGGGGTTTCAACTGACACCCTAAAAGAAAGAATTGCCACCCCAGCAAGCAGCTATGTGCATCCCAAATTCCCAATGCATAAAATATAAATTGTTCCTCTACTAATTTACAATAGCGGCACTTCAAATGTGATGAGATAATAGCAATAAAACACGTCTTTCTATTATTGTGTAATAGTCCAACAAATGACTCCTATGAACTGCTTAGATCTGCAACGCAAATAGGTTGATCACGAATAGATCGCCTGCTATACGTCCCAATCTTAACGGATTTCAGCTTTCTCACTACACACGGATGCGGTCCGGCAGTGCTTTCCAGGAGCGGCCCTTTTTAAAGGGCCCTGCAAAAGCTTAACACGGCCCTGACCTTTAGAACGCATACTAGGGAACTGTCCCAAATGGCACACTTCATGTGAACTTTCGGTCTTTGACTTACATTGGCCACTGTGTGCATCCACAACACTGTAGAGTGTCCCATTCATCATTTAAAGGGTAAGTTCACCCAAAAATGAAAATTCTGTCAATAATTACTTACCCTAATGTCGTTCGACACCCGTCAGACCTCCGTTCATCTTCAGACATAGATGAAGATATTAGTGTTGAAATCTGATGGCTCAGAAAGGCCTTCATTGACACCAATGTCATTTCCTCTCTCAAGACCCATAAACTACAATATCTACTATACTACAAATCTACAATCATTTTATGAAAACAAGAATAGTTTTTGTGCACAAAAAAAAAAAAACTAAATAAAGACTTGGGCCGATTTCAAAACAACGTTTCGAACTGTTATGAATCAGCGTATCGATTCATGATTCGGCTCGCCAATGTCACATGATTTCAGCAGTTTGACACGCGATCCGAATCATGAATCAATACGTTGATTCATAACCGTTCGAAACTTTGTTTTGAAATCGGGCCATAACTATATAAGTCGTTATTTAGGGTTTTTTTGCGCACAAAAAAAAGATTTTTATTTTTTGGATGAACTAACCCATTAAGTTTAAAGAAGGGTGCTCGTGAGCGCCCCCTTTGCCCAGCTGCTTTACGCCCTCCAGCTGACCCTGCAAGACTGTGAGCTACACAGAGGACTTCTGCACCGGCAGTCAAAGTTACATTACGCTGTGAAAGTGCGGACTCAGAGGAAGGCCGTGAGGGTTTAGGGTGCCATTTGGGACAGGGCCTAGGAGTGTTTCAAAGATCGTGGATGATTTTGGATACTGAAATACTACTCTTACTAGTTTTTCCACATCTTTATTCAACAGAAATATGTCCAGTAGTATGCTCATATAAATGTAACCAGTGTTCGCAAAGAATACAAGCTTACTGCTTATTGCATACTGCAAAGCATTCATTGTATACTATATGTATGTATTTATTTACGCAGGGCTTGACATTAACTTTTTCATTCACCAGTCACTGTGGCTAGTGGTTTTGCAAATCATTTTCACTGGCCACAATATTGACAACGACACCATGGGGAAAATTGCTATAGATATTTATATCATCTCATAATTTGGCAGCAGGTTTTTTAGGCTGCTGTCACTTTAAGAGCTGACGCACAGATCCATTACACGTATGTTTTCTTTCTCAACCGTTTACATTCACTTAAAACAGAACTGACTGTGTTGACTTGAACACTGGCTAAGAGTGGCATTTTTACATTATGTTGTGTGTATTGACTGTTTAAGCAAAAAGCTGTTGATAAGCAGCGAAAAATAACTCAATTTAGTGCTGAGAGGTGGCTTTATGTGCACGCACTTTGAGTGTAAGAGGAAAATTTTGCACTATATATATTCTGCACATTTTGGCAAATGTATTATATGCATAAAGAAATGTCATATGCTATGTACATAATGCAAACCACATATTGCACTGTACAGGCAGTGCAATATCATAGCCATGCTCATTTTAACACTATGCAATTTCATTATTGGGTTGTTAATGCAACTGTGCAGTATGTAATTTTTTCCAGATCATGCTGGTCATTCCCGTCTGTCTCCGGCGCTCCGGATTGGACAGACTCTGCCGCCGGTGGGTCTGTGTTATGAAGAAAGCGCGGCGCTTTATGAGTGTCAGTGGGAGGACAGGCGGACACACGGGCCCTGAGAATGATGAATGGGCCGCGGCTCGCTCACATTATCCTGTTATTATATCAGCTCTGAATCTGGTGATATGAATCACTCCAGCTCCGCATGGATTCCTACTCATGTAAAGATATACAACGCCACCTTTCTACAATAATAAAACCACGACAGAGAGAGAAAACAGGGGGAGAGGAAGAGAGGGAGAAGAGGAGAGGAGGTCAACGATAAACAGCAGCTGAGGCAGGAATGAAAAGAAAGAGGGATGAAAAAAGAAGGGACAAGACAGAAACACACACAAACGTCAACAACACACACTGTAAGTATGCACAAATAAAGGTGCTCTACGTGATGTCAACGGTTTGAACTTCTCCCATTCGCTTAGAAAGTGAATTAGACACGCCTCCTCTCGTCCAAAGCCCCGCCCCTCAGAAATACCAGTATGTGGGCAGGGTAACGGTTGCCTTAGCTGGTGCGATCATAGATATATTATGTAGATGCCTCATTCGGCCTATCCACGCAGGCCTTACCAGACGGAAGTAATGACGAATGGGAACACTAGATGAGATTCGTCTGATACGAGGTAAAAAAAATAAAATAAATACTGTTGTTTCTCTCACAGAAACCGATCGGTTCGTGTCTTAAGACATCAATGCGTTGTCACGAGCAGCAGGGTTTTTGTGCACGTTGTCTCAGCATGTTTTTTTATTTTTTACTCTCATAGACTTGTTACCCATTCACATGCATTATGACTGGCAGACTGCAACAATTGGAGTTACAAATCTTCATTTGTGTTTGACTGAAGAAACAAACACACCTACATGTTGGATGCACTGGGGGTGAGCAGATAAACATCACATTTTCATTTTTGGGTGAACTATCCCTTTAAAACAACCTACCCAATCGCTGGGTTTGTCCATATTCAACCCAACTTGGATTTTTTAGAGTGATCTGATCCGAGACGTGTGTGTGCAGAAAGACAGAGCAAATGATACACTCCTGTCTCAGATCACCGGTTTAACAAACCAATCCAGCAGATTCAGAGACGGAGACGGAGACGGAGCAGGAAGCACCGGATGGATCTGTTTGCTTGTGTAAGGAGGAGTTGATTGAACAACCTGAGCTATAATTATCCCCTGACGGCTCACACACCCACTGCCGCACACAAACACACTCATTAATTTATTGTAAATGAGCAGCACGAGTGTATAGAAGCTTTCTTTACACTTTCTATCAGCCCAGAGCATCAGCGCTAATCTCATCAACACTGTTACTAATTAAAATGCTTGTTGTTTTTACTTTTGATTTGAAAAACGTTGCAAATACAAAGGTGAACTAAGGTACATGTGACTGTGTTGCCATAACAACATATAACACATAATGCAATATTCAATAACAGTCTCTAGAACAGAAAAGAGTAAACTATTTAATGTTCGTATATTCATTATATGCTATTTAAGAGCTCAGTTTTGTGTATTTTTTTATGATGATAAAAGGGTTATTATATTTAAATAAAACTTAAAACATAAAAATACTGAAAAACAAAAACAAAATTTCATTAACTTGATTAACTGAAATTATTAAAAGGTAAGTAAATAAATAAAAAAACTGAAAATATAATTATATATTTTTTAAATTATATTAACTATAATAATATCTCAATGATATTCAAATAACTGGTTAATAAACTAAAGTAATACAACTTAAATTATTAGATTTTTTTTCTAAAATAAGTAGCTACTGTCGTTGTTAAAGATCTGTCTAATTTAATTAAATATATAAAATATTAAATATACAATACAATTATACAGCGTAATAAAAATGTAAAAAATGTGTTTATACAATATATAAATTGAATCTTTGGTGTAATAAGTGACAGTTTTGTCTAGTTAAATTAAATAATAGAGATATTAAATATATAATGACATTATATAGTGTAATTATAATTTAAGAAATAATAAAAATTATGTATTTGTGCTGTGTATTTTTATGCTTATTATAGTAAAATCTTATCTATAAAAAAAGCAGCTACTGCCATTGGTAAAGTTTTATTTAATTTAATTAAATATAAAAAATATTTAACATACAATTAAATTGTATAGTGTAATATGATAAACAATCAAATCATATTTTTTGTGCTTTGCATTTTTATAGTTTTTAAGGAGTTTTATTAGCCTGGATGCCAGCCGAACTTAGCCCCGCAACATTTTTAGGTCGGGCAGTTCGGTCTAACCTCGCTCCATAGAGGAGTAATTATCTCCGAACAGAAACTGTTCGAATCCTAAACGGAGAGCTTGTTTGTATCTGCATTCACCTTCACAATTTCTCTCAGAAATGATGATCATGTTGGGTAAGTACTCTGTGTATCATTAAATTATTAAAAAAATTTACAACACCGGCAAAGATCGTGTATTCCAGCCTGATTCCAGCGCGTGCAGACAGGGTTGCCAAGTTTTTACAACAAAACGCGCTAACTACTAGCCCTAAACAATAGCTCCTCGGGGGGTTCTCCGGGGGAAAAATGGTGTTTGGAGGGTAAAATGTGTGTTATTTTGGCAAGGTTGCTGCTAAAAGTCGCCCTCATGGGTCTATATATCACATAATAGTCGCTTCAACCCGCGGACACAGAAAACAACCCGCGGAAAAAAATGTGGACTTGGCAACACAGTGCAGTTGAACTCTGTTGACGTTTGACAACTAACATTATGTGTCGTTTCGTTGCTCTGATTGGTTGTTGTTCTGTCCAATTGAGGTCTTTCCTGGTTCGGTTGAAACACGCCCCATAATCGTCAGGCTAGAGTTTTATTGAGTCAAAAATACAGATTTTTAAAACATTATCAATATATTATACTGTATTAATATGTTTTTAATAAGTATTCTATTAATTATAAATTATAATAAATGTATATTATAATTAATAACTTGTATTAATCATATGAATATGTCTTGTTCAATATAAAATAAACTATATAGTATTGTATATTTTAATAAACATATATAATAAATACATTTAAATAAAATTACATAATTGTATGCACTGTGTGTTGTATACTTAAATAAAAATTAACAACATTTTTACTATAATAAGAATAAAAATACAGTATTAACACAAAATAAAAATATCAAAATTCATTCAAAATGGTGGCTGATTTAGAAATAAATTATACATATGATTTCAATAATGAAAATATAATATATCCTTTTCAATATGTCAATGCAAAGTGCAGCTGAAGTGGAGAAAAACGGCAGGTATTATAATTTAAATTTACAGATGCAAATACATAAAGTGCAATAAAATAATAAAATACTTAAAAGTGTATTTTGGATGTTTTCTTTCCACTAGTCTGAAATAAAACAAGCAAGAACATCTCAAAATTGATTTGGCCTGTAATGTGCCTTGCTCACGATCGTGTGATTCTTCAATAAAGATGATTTCGAGCGGGGTTAGGTGCGGGCAGGGTTTAGTCTCACTCTATAAAACCACAGGTCTGTCCCGTCACTGTAACCGTTAACCTCGGAGGCTTTAAAAGTGTGCTGTTAAAACCTCCGCTTTCCTTTACGAGGACTGCAGCGACTCACGAAACCGAACAAGTCCTGATAGCTTCATCACCCAGTAGCGATGTCATCTGATGTATCCATGACAACAGCAGACCTGAGTGAGGCACAGATGACAGTTACTCATCAGCAGCCCCAAACAAGCACACAATCCTTTCCATCTGAAGCTTTCGGTATTATATACTCAGGGTTTATTATGTGAAATACTTAAAGGGGGGGTGAAACACTCAGTTTCAGTCAATCTCATGTCAATCTTGAGTACCTATAGAGTAGTATTGCATCCTTCATATCTCCGAAAAGTCTTTAGTTTTATTATATTTGTAAAAGAAATACAGGCTGTACCGAGTCTTTCCGGAAAAAAACGAGCGCCTGGAGGCGTATCGTGTGGGCGGAGCTAAAGAATGACGAATGTGCAAAGCGGTGACGTCCTCAAGCGTGGAGAAACCCTTGGCTATCGATATCAGCTAACAGATAATGATCCAGAATCATTTGGAGGCTGAAATAAATTGAACAGGAGAAACAGCAACAGCAGGACGTCCGTCTCTGTGGTATGGACTGTATTTATTGGCCTGTCAACATTTGTGTGTGTTTACTCGCAGTTTATGAGGACATGATTCGGTTTATGGACTATTGTATGCGACTAAACCTTAGCAGTAGCAAGCAAAACGGTTTTGCACGTCAGACTAGTGTAACGTTATACAGAGAACAACAATGGAGTCCGTTAGCGCATTTGAATGACGAAGCACGCGATCGTGTCGTTTACTGATGTTTACTCACGTGACGAGCCGACAGCACAGACATTTGAAGCAGTTTTACTCACCGGCTGCTTCCAAAGCAGGACCGAACCTTTATCGCTGGGACCGCTCCGTCAAAAACACACTTCTTGGAGTGTGGAGATCCACTTTGCGATGCGACTGAAGCGATGTTGTGAAGCTTCCCGTCATTTCTGCGTGAAGGAGTATTTTTGACACAGAAATACTCTATCAAATGTCCAACATTAGTTTTTGAAACTTTGTCTATGTTTAGGATGGGAATCCAAGTCTTTAACAGTGTAAAAAGCTCAGTATGCAGGAAACAGCATTTCACCCCCCCTTTAATACATACACTCTAAAAAATGCTGGGTTAAAAACAACCCAAGTTGGGTTGAAACTGCACCGACCCAACAATTGGGTTGTTTTAACCCAATGGTTGAGTTGTTCTTACCCAGCAATTGGGTTGTCTTAAGCAACATTTAACCCAACCACTGGGTTAAAACAACTCAACCACTGGGTTAAAACAACTCAACCATTGGGTTAAAACAACCCAATTGTTGGGTCGGTGCAGTTTCAACCCAACTTGGGTTGTTTTTAACCCAGCATTTTTTAGAGTGTATGAAAGAAACCTACTACACAATTGCCAGATTGCAATAAGGTTGCCAGAATAATAATCTTACATGGTGTGTTAATAGGCCAGAGAAGAACTGGCACGCCGACTGAGTCTGGTTTCTCCCAAGGTTTATTTTTCTCCATCACGCCCTGATGGAGTTTTAGTTCCTTGCCACTGTCGCCTTTGGCTTGGCTTGCTCAGTTGGGGACACTAAAAATATGATTAAAGTTATTCAACTTATTATACAAATAAAATGTATGAATTAGGTCTTATTTAATTCTATAAACTTAAATACTGATCTGCCAACATTGTCGCTATATGATAAATTAAACTAAGCTGATAACATCACTGTTTACTCCAGAACGACTGTACAGCCAAATCTAATTTTGTCGCAATATTATCCTGTTTGACACTGTGAAGCTGCTTTGACACAATCGTGATTGTAAAAGCGCTATATAAATAAAGTTGATTGATTGATTGACAATTTCTAGTGCACAGAGACAGAGCGCCACATCCACCGGGCAAACCGACCGTCTCCTTTGACTTTCTATTGCGTGAAGCGTCGCCTTGTCATTTCTGACTTATTACAAAAAATCTATCAATGTCTAAAAGGTGATATGTGACGAGGTGTACAGAAAACAAACTAAACAACCCAGAAACAAAAACACAGAAGTTTTTATAAGCTGTTGACCCGGAAAATGAGCATTTAAAAACATAAAAATGGATGCAGGAATTTGAGACTACAGCCACTGGAAGAGAACGTAATCAGCCACAGGAAATATAATATATACAAACACAGACATTTGGATATTTGACTTAAAGGAACACTCCACAATTTTTAGAAATAGGGCTTATTCAACTTCTTTCCTACATTTAGATATGTGGGCAAATGCATTTTTGTCTCAGTGCATGCATTGTTTTTAGTTTGTCAGGGTCGCCGCTAGCTTAGCTTAGCATAATGAATGGAATCCTATGTTGCCAGCTAGCATGTCCCGAGTAAAAGTGATTAGAAAGAAAAAAAACCCCACCTAATTACTTCTTGTGGCCTGTGTATTCACAACGAGTACAAATAGCGATGCAGATTAAGACTGGGCGATTTCCTAGGCAGATATTGACTATATTATGGGGAAGCACAGGCGAAGCAGAGATATGACGGCTCTCATCCGCACGTCCTCCGGCTGTTGAGCGATCGTAATGTGTTGTACTGTTAGCGGTTAAGAAAACGCTCCTAAACTTTGGGTTGGAGATCCAAGTTCAGCTTTATGGCTTTTCTAAGTCTTGAGCAGGACTGTCCAAACTCGGTCCTGAAGGGCCGCTGTCCTGCAGAGTTTAGCTCCACCTTGCCTCAACACACCTGTCGGAAGTTTCTAGTATGCCTAGAAAGACCCTGATTAGCTGGTTCAGCTGTGTTTCATTTGGGGTTGGAGCTAAACTCTGCAGGACAGCGGCCCTCCGGGAGCAGGATTGGACACCTCTGGTCTAGAGGCACAGAATTCAAAAAATAATTTCACATTTCTACTACATTCATGACCCAGTTTAAATACATAGCTTAATGCCAAATCACTGAAGTAACCCTTTAAGTTTGCCCACCGACTCTATACACGATGTGATTGGCCTGACCAGGGGCCAGTTGCATAAACCACTAAGACTAGTCTTAAAAGTAAGTCGTCTAATTTTTTTCTTTAAGACTGGTCCTAACTTTTTAAAATCAGTTACATAAAATGTTCGATCGGTTCAATTTGAATTAGAAAAGTAATGCTACCTTCACGTGCTATCAGAATTATCGTAAATACGAGTTTTTGAGGTAAAAATTGCACATGTACGCCTTCTGATGTCGTGTTTACCACTGGGAAGTTCGGAAATAATTTTGATACCCAAGTTCCCGAGATGGGCGTGGCATAACCGTTAAAAATGGCGGATGGGAGACAAATTACTGCTGTGGCAGGTGTTTTATTGGGGGGGGGGGGGGGTTTCCACAACAATTTCATTGTCTTGTCTTGTCGTTAAAGTAGTACATAACACATAAATTAATAATCATTTGAAACATATTGTGTATTTTAAACACATCGAAAATCATCTAGTTGACCATCATTCCAGAATTGTGAGCAAGCTTACTATCTAGATAGTGTGGTAAAAGTAGCTATACAATCGGATCATATATGGCTGAAAACTATTGCCATCAGGGTGGGAAATTTACTTTTTTGCCCACTAGCCACAGTGGCTGGTGGATGCCCAATTTTACCAGCCACTTATATTTTTTACCAGCCACTTTTTCCAGAATTCAAATTTAAAAGAAAGTGCATTACCATAGTATGGGGTGAATTTGGGTTGATTGGGACACTTTCCCCCAGTAATTTCAATGGCAGAAACGGTCAGTTACTCGACAAAAGTGCATTATTGTTACTAGCAACATCATTCTTTGACAAAAGCTGTCCAATCTGTTACAATGAATGTTTTAGGTAGTAACCAGTAAAAATATGTTTTACAATTCACCTGCCACTGTGGCTGGTATACAAGGCAAAGTCACCCGCCACTTTGAAAAATTACCTGCCATTGGCTGGTGGCGGGTGCTAATTTCCCACCCTGATTGCCATTTTAGTCTTTAAGGAGCCATATCTTGTCTACATTATGCCTTTATTGTGAATGTGATTATAAACAATATGCTTTCGTGTTGTGCTGCTATGTTTGCCGGTGATTCTATGATTTTCTGGTAGCGAGAAATGACTGAAATGGTTATAGTGTTAAAATAACATTTTCCAAAGACGCACTAAAGTATGAACCTTGCGTCCTCCATTTTTTCCGACAACAAAGCACCTGAACACAACAAGCTCGTAATCACGACTTCTGAAGCGGGAAAGTAGGAAACTTCCGATAGCACGTGAAGGCAGCATAAGACTGATTACATTTGGACTAATTGCTAGTTGGACAAATTAGTGCTTAAGACACAGTCTTAACATAGTGGCTAAGTTTATGTAACTAGCCCCTGGGCTGTTTTTTTCAGCCCACAAGCCAACGGAGAGTTTCTAGACGACCCTGGCAGGAAATTAGATTTGCTGCCGCCAACGTCAAGATTTCTAGGCTAATATGGAACTGTAATGCGATCGAGACCTGCTGGAACTACACTTACTTTTGCGTTTCCGTCAAAATAATTGCACACCTTATCAACGAATTAGATTAAAGCATTTTAACAGCACCGTAGTATAAAATACAATAAAAGTGCATCAATAAAAGGTCAGCTACTGATACTGATATCAGCTCAAACTCCCACACAGTCTTAAGTCATGTTTCCACCGGAGAGACTTTGTGGTGGCACTCTGTGTTTTGACCACAGGGATCAGGGTCTAAATGAAGTTCTCGGTAAATATTTCCCCCTCAGAAAGTCCCTGCTCACAAGGGAGTACTTTTTCAAAGTTTAGATACTTTAGAGGGTGGGACTTGAGCGCTGAATTGCCGCAGCATTTTGATTGGTCGACTCCATGCAGCATTTTATTTCAACCACCATTTTTAAAAGTCTGTTGCGGTGTGTGCAGTGAGAGCTGTTTGCTATTCAAATCAAGTTTAAAAAATACGACCGGTGAGAAGACGACGAGGTTCAGGCTTTATTATGCTTATATGCGGAGGATGAAATCCAGCGGGAACTGGAAAGTTGTGCGTACTCCTACTAGGGTGGCAGAGTTTTCAGACACTTTCCAGAATTTTTGTAAACTCAGGATTTTGGGGACATTTTCAGAATTTTTTTGGAAAGTTTCTGTAAATTTACTGCAAATGTTTAAACGCTTTTGCTAGCTTAAGTCCTATGTTACTAGACTAATCTTCATGGTGATTTCGACCGCGATGGAAATGCAGAGCAACAGGTTGGGAGAAAAAAGTTCCTGGGACAAACTGTTCCGGGTCATTTCAGTGGAAAAATTCTTGGCTCAAAGCTGCGCTTAAAAGTTAGTTATCAAGCATCCCAAATTCCCAATCATACTTTAAGTAAAGTGTAGGACTAAATCTTAAGTGTCAGTCTTAGAGTTGATTTACGACAATTTGCTGTGCCACAAACGGGGATTTCGGATGATGTCATAGGCATGAACCAATCACTGAATAGATGTCATTATTTAAGAATATCCTCAGATAAATTCACATTGAATGGTGAAGTTCCTAAGAGAAGTTCACATTCAACACACATTTGACAATAAAGAGTTTTCAAGAGAATACATAATAATACACACATTTGAAATGAAAGATAAGCATGTTTTCATCACTGTCTTAATTACAAATTTTAAACTGGTGTGCTGTTAACTGACCTGCCTATATATAGCCTAGATTTGTTTATTATATAATCAGCCATAATGGATTCCAAAAAAAACAAACGGAAATGGCAGGATGAAGAAGTGATCGCTACTGCTTGCTGAATTAGTGGTACAGGGTTTTTTATTTATTTATAAAACCCAGCATTAACCAGCGCTGAAAAAGATGATGCCTGCTCTGTCCAAACGATACCGTTTGATGAACTGCTCGTCGTCAAACATTTCGAAGACATTCTCCCTCTCTTGAAAGATTTGCGCATGTCCCTGTCTCCTCAGTGCCATCTCAAGCCCCTACTGCACACTCCTAACCACTTGAGAGACCTCTCGAGCTGTCTTAAATAACTGAGAGAGTAAGAGGGATTCTTAGCTTTAAGAAATTTCATAACTTGTTTTTTTACATAAGTTTGAAAGTAGGACTACATTTCGTGAATTCTCAGCACTTAAGACTAAAATAGCACTTTGAGAAGGCTGATAAATATGGGCCCGGATCTAACACACACTCACAGCATTCGGCTGGTCTTGCGGCTCAGAGCTGAAACTAAAGCTGCTGCTCTCTGTGTTTTTCCGTCATCTCGGGTCATGTTAATATGTAAATTGTGTGAGCTTATTTTGTCCATTAGATTGAAAGATCTGAAAAAGACCTACATTCACACACCCATAGACCCTCCACTCGAAGAAATCGGGACAGAAGTGGTTTAAAGTGGCCAAAAGAGACGGATTTAAACACCAGGTGTAAACGGGAATGTGTCTCCCTCGTCTACTTGTGATCCGATCAATCAAAACACCAGCTGTAAACAGGGCCTATGACAGTCAAATGAGGCCAATTCAAACCAAATCACAACCAATTTTTAGCTTTGAAGCCAAAAGCAAATGAAGACATCTTCCCTCTCTCTGCCCACCAGAGCAAACCCACTCGAGACCATCCAGCCACCCACAAACAGAGCGATATTAGACAGATAGTGATCAGAGGACGGGCTGTGTTCACAGATATCTGCGCTTCAGGTCTAATCTCTTTATCAACACATGAAGACAGAGGCCTTCTGGGCCCGACACATTCATGAACGTCAGCTGAGAGACTCAAACCGGAACAGCATGTGGCTGTTTGGATGTTGTTTGCTCACTGATGATGTTTGCATTAATCAAGTCCATTATCACGAATACTATTGCTCATACTTAGAAGATATAATTGAACATGCTAATATTCAGTGTGTGCATCATCCTGCAGCATTTGTGCTCCAAACATGACTGATTCCTCAGATTATGAAACTTTTATTAAAAAAGAAACCCAGGCTTTATCTAGAGAACAAAATGACCCAGAACACCCTGGAAACTACATGCTAACAACCACTCAGAACACCTTTGAAATGCCCTGGCAACCACCCAGCACACCCTTAAAAAATAGAACGAAACCACCCCACTTTAGCAATCACATAGCAACACTCTAACAACCACCCAGAACCATCGTACCCTGGCAACTGCATAGCAGGAATGCAAGCAACCAATCAGAACACCTTAGAAACGCCTTAGAAACCCACCCCAAAAACTGAATAGTGGTAATGACTACATCATAATGCTCTGGTAACCACCCTAGAAAACTTAGCAATGGTATAGCAATACCCTGAAAACCAACCATATAGAAACACCCTAGCCTAGCAACAACCCAGAACACCCTACAACACACCTATAGCTACCACCTCACCCTAGCAACTAGGGTGAGGTGGTTCACCTAGAACACCAGCTACATCACAATGCTCTGACAACCACTCAGAACAATTTAGCAACAACATAGCAACCCTCTAACAACCACCCAGAACCATTCTACCCTGGCAACTTCATAGCAGGAATGCAAAGACCCATTCAGAAGACCACACAGAACACCCTAGAAACCACTCACCCTAAAAGCTGCATAGCAAGAATGCACAAACCAAATCCTCCCAGAACACCTCACCAACCGCATAGCAACACCCTAGCAACAACACAGAAACCATCTAACACCCACCTCGCTCTAGGAACGAGTAGTGATGCAAGCACCCACCCAGAACCCCATAACAACAAATCATAACACTCTAAAAAACCAACCTAGAAGCCTTAGCAATACCCTGGCAAACCATTGCATAGCAACACCCTAGACACCACCTACCAAAGCAACTGCATAGCAAGAATGCAAGTACCCTCTAAGAACACCAGTTACACAACGCTCTGAAAACCACTCAGCACACTCTAAAAACCTCAAAGAAACCACCCCACCTTAGCAACCACATAGCAACACTCTAACAACCACCTAGGGTCATCTTACCCAGGAAACTGCATAGCAGGAATGCAAGCAACCAATTAGAAGACCTTAGAAACTGCATGGCAACACCCTAACAACAAGCAAGAACACCCTAGAGACAACCTAGCAGCCACCTCACCCAAGCTACTTTATAGCAGGAATGCAAGAACCGAACCCTCCCAGAACACTTTAGCAACCGCATAGCAACACCCTAACAACAGCACATACTTCCAGAACATAATAGCAACCAAATATCAAAAATGACAATGAGAACACCCTAGAAACCACCTAGTAACAACCCCACTCTAGCAACTGCCAGCACCCACTCAAAACACCTCAGCAATGGTATAACAACGCCCTGACAACCACCTAGAACACCCTAGAAACCACCTTACACTATCAACTGCATAGAAAGGTATGCAAAAACCAGCTCAGAAGACCCTAGCAGCATCATGGTCTCATATAATACATAACGTTAAATTAATTTTCTCCACTTCAGCAGCACTAACTTTACTGTTTTATTCCCATCTGCATTCTGAAGGCTTTGCTGAGAGGTTTCTTCATGTATCATTCACCTGGTTTTATACAACATTTCTTTCCTAAAAAATCATTCCTTTTCTGGCTGTTCTGATTCATGGAGTGATAAAAAGAGATATCCAAAATCCCCTCTGTAAACTTTAACGTGTCAACAAACTCAAACAAGAATTTTGAACCTGGCTTTATCTCATGTTGAGATTTGCATTCTCATTCACTGGTTATTAAACACTATTTATTATTTATAGGGTTATTTATGTTATATTTAAATGCAGAAAGTTCACAAAAAATGTCACATTTTTCACAATAATTTTAAAGCTACACTGTGTAACTTTTTTAGTTTATTCTTAGCTAAAAACACTTAGTTCTTTCAAAAATATGTGCTCATTAATGTATATTTACTTCTTTCAAGTAATAAAGTATTCTCGTAAGTTTATAATATGCCATTGAAAATACATACGGGTGAGGGGTTTGAATGCCGGTCGCCATGTTGCCCCTCCATCTTGAAAGTACATTAGCCAAAGAGGGACTTACCCGTAAATTCAAGCTTCACCTTTCGCGTTTTAACACTCGATGGCACCGTGTCGAATGTGAAGAGGAGGATTGCCGTGTTAATCTTGGACTAAATGGGCCACCGTAGGAGTTAAAACGATATAACGACATTTACCTTTACACTGCTAGATGGGGGAAAATATCACACAGTGTAGCTTTAAGTAACATATTAAAAATATATATACATAAAATATATGCATGGTTAGTAAATGAGACCCATTTTCCTTAAAAAGGTTAAAATCTAGTTATGCTTGCTACTTTATAATGTAAATTAAACTGGTGATTAATACGCATTTTGACTGACAGATCTAATAAGGACAAACAGACATGCTGCATACACACAGAGCATTCATAAACTACTAAAAAATATGTTTCTCATCATATTTTTATCCACAGGGTAATTAATTCCCATGAGCTAAAATCTCTCAAGCGTCCTATCAAAAGCTCGACTCATTTGTGATTTGGCTCAAGAGACACCCTAAGCATCTTGGACTGGACTTTCCCTAACAAATGCTACAGCTGGTCTGGGATCAGGAGGCGGGAGCCGCTCTTCCAACATCCTTCCAGCTGATTTCTCGTCCGAGTGGAGTCTCGGGAGGATTAGTTAACAGGCGTCTCTCTGCACCAGCACCTGAGGATCAGCAGAGGCTTCATGGAAAACATGCAGTCCAGGGAGCTGAACAAAGCGGCCGAGTTTCTGTTCCCGCTCTCGCCCCATTCAGCGTGACATTGACAAACGACGCGGCGCAGGTGGACATGTGCAACCTTCCCATGAACGCAACCAAACCAGACAGATGCAAGCTGCCGCACCAATAACAACGCCAGAGAGAGAGAGAGAGAGAGAGAGAGAGAGAGAGAGAGAGAGAGAGAGAGAGAGAGAGAGAGAGAGAGACTTTGGATGCATTTAAAATTGCATCCTTTCCTACTATAAAGTAGGCGAAAAACAGTACATGACAAAAGAAGTGTGTCTGGTTTCACAACACTCACACAAGAGAAGGCAAAAAGTCCTCAGATGACCTTTTTCTTCCGGTGAGATTCTGAAGTGTCCATATGAGGGAAACTTTACTATCCCATGAGGTCACGGGAAGAGGATTTGTGAATGGAGGTGAAGCGATTACATTCATCCTACACTTTAGGGTTTGTAGAGACTAGTCGACTTTAAAGGGTTACTTCAGCGATTAGCATGACATTTTTTATGAAAATGAACGTGGTGGGAAAGTGATCCAGTAGCGGTGGCTTTGGGAACGGCCTCACAGGGCAGCGAAGCATTCTGGGAATTGTAGTCTTTCATCCCCATGAGAAAAAAATAAATTTTCTGTCTTTTCTCAGTCTACAAGGCACCAAATTCAAAAATAATTTCACATTTCTACTACATTAATGACCCAGTTTAAATACAGATTCATCTTCCCAGCGCTGAAGTCCCTTTAATTCTCTGCCATGACACTTTAAGCTTGACACAAACAGAGAGAAGTAGATCCGGCTGCAATGTTCTTGCGCAGGACGCATGCGGTTCTGTTTATGAAGCGCCAGAGCGCCAAAAGTCACGGCTTAATTGCTTTTGCTCCGAGTACTGGTATGATTGCATATGTGATACTAATCTTGTACAAAAGTCCAATAAACAAGTTGATATTAAGTAACAACGTTTTAGCCACAACACTGACTATTTAGTGAAAATCAAAGCCACACCAGTCCAGAACTAATTCACATCTCCAAGCGATTCGATTCAAATGAACCTGTGTTTTGAACTAATGACTGGATAAATTCCCGTCACCTATTGCGGTTTTGTTTTCATATTTATACTTTGCATGGACTTTTTATTTAAAATATTAAACTTTTAAAGTTCAAAAATTCAAAACCTACATGTAAAACATTCATACAACATTATTTACACGTGTCTAAATCCCACTTCAGATAGAGCTCTGCAGCCCAAAACTGGATCTTTTGATGCATATCTCATTTGATTGGAAACAGTCTTAATTGTTCTAACTGAATTTATTGTTTAAATTTACATTTTAAAAACAACTTTTCTATTTTAATTTAAGAAATTGACAGATGATGCATACATTTAATAAGATTAGAAAACACTGCTCTTATAATGGTGAAAATGCCCCTGGACATTAATTTAAAGGGACATATCGTCCTGTAATGGGAAAGTTATAATTGGAATGCGTTTGATGGATTAGAAAGTACTCCAAAATTGTTGACTGTGCTCCTAATTTTTTATTTAGGAGCACAAGTGCTCCTCAAGAAAAAAGTTAGCGTAAAGCCCTGCTATAAAGGGCGCAACAGGATAAGCCATTTCCTGACACGCACGCTCCGTTTCCAACAATTAAAATGACGAATAAACACTCAGTACTCAGAGAGCTCTCCATAAGATCTGTTTGATTATGCCATCTGGATGCTGAAATTGATCGGTAGAAGGCAGGTTTCAAAAAGCTTATTATGCACGTAAGCTAATCGCCGTTCTAAACTAATGCATACTGCACACATTAACACACACACATAGCTCGCACATCATGCAAATATCGTGCGCGACACACAGAATCACGCGGAAGCGCAGAAATGTATTGTCAACACCGTTTCTGTGATTTATCAATAAAATAGCTTAAACTGAAAAGTTGTAGCATATATGTCTTGATAACTAGCCTAGTCCATCATTTAGAGCTTCACTATTAGTAGAGAGACGCTGCCAGGTAGATCTAATTCACACGCAATCGCTCTATCACTAATGCATATAAAGGTAGCCTAATTTATTGTGCTACTTTATCTGTGTCTGATTCAGAATGAGCAGAAATCTGTGAGAAATATAACGACCCAAACCCAAAAGAATTGATAAACAAAAGCTGTTATGTAGGAGAAATAACCTTTTGGGGCATCGCTGTGTCAATCTGCATTCAGTCTCAGCTCAGGCTTATCTGTTCATCAATGACGTCATCATCAACTAGTCGACTTTCGAGTTGTTTAACCCCTAGTACACACACTCATACTATACAGTGTTGGGGAGTAACTATGTAACAGAGTTACAAAAATCGAAGCTACTGAGAAAAAATGTGTAGTTAAATTACAGTTACTTATGAAAATGTTAACGATTACAAAGGTGGTTACATCTGAATATTTTCTGTTAAAAAGCTAGTATATGCTGAGTAATATTAACTTTGAGATATTTTGGCTGTTTTTGATGTGCACGATGCCTGCTCCCATTTAAAGGCTGTGTTTATAAAGTGATGCTGTTCTGAGGCTTTTGATTGGTCAATTTTCAACTAGGGCCAGGACTTTAACGCGTTAATTAAGATTAATTAATTATGGGACTTTAACGCGTTAATTAAGATTAATTAATTACTGGACTTTAACGCGTTAATTAATTACGCAAAAAAATAAATTATTTTAACCAGACTTATTTTTGCACCGCGGAACATTTTTCATTGAATGAGTTTCGACGGACCGATTATACTGGAACACCAACTAGCGTTCACGAGTCACGACAACAACAAACCACAGTGAACATGAGCGCAGAAGCTGATGAGACCGCTTTGCTTGGCCCCGTGGATGGGACATTTTGTTTTAAAAAACGAAAGGATGGAAGCGTCGACAAGAGCATCGTTGTGTGTAAGCTATACAACAAGGAATTAGCGTATCACCGCAGCACATGGAGACTCAAATATCACAAATATGCTTTTGCTACACTTAACGGCAAACATTGCACAGGTCTGCTGGACTGAAATAAATAAACTATATTTTGTTGATTAAGCTTATGTATTCAGTCATTATTCAATGGTACACTAAACATCCATGTGAAAAATTACTATTTATATGCAATTAAAATGCGATTATTTCAATTAATTAATTACAAAGCCTCTAATTCGATTCATTTTTTTAATCGAGTCAGGGCCCTATTTTCAACCTGTTTGAGAGTTTCCGCCATGGCCAGTGATAAAAATGCGTTCCAAAGCTGGAAACTTAAAAATCATTTCATAAAGATAACAGAAAAGGGCACGAATACAACAGTTCAATGCAAAATGTTTGCCAACTAAAAAAGGCACAATATGTAAGATTGTTGGATTAAAATATTCAAAAACTACGGAAGCCCTGAACGGCCATGGATAATATTTTTTTTCTGTCTTGTTATGTCGTGATCACAAGTTAATTATCTTGTGATCTCAAGATAACAAAAGTTGTTTTGTCGTGATCACGAGTTCATATTTTCTAAGTTACACAACTGCGCCACGAGGTGGCAGTATAGAACCAATTAACTGATGGGGTGCGGTATAGCCTATCCACCTTGTGTTGTACTGGTCCAGATTGAACGCGTTGAAGACCTTTCGTGATCACTATAATTTGTGCAGTACTGTGTGCATTAGGCAATTAATATAACTGAATGGTCTAATGTGATTAGTTTGCTATAATAGCGTTTGGTGCGTTACTAAACTTACTGTTAAACTCATTTTGATTTCACTATTCTATTTGCACCTTTTTGTGCATTAAAATGCCATTTTAATCAGCAGCCTAAATAACCGTTAGTTTGCCACATTGTGTCACTCAATGTATCGCCTAGATGTAATGTATAGCCCATAGGGCTGGGACAACGCGTCGACGTCATCGATGACGTCGACGCAAAAAATACGTCGACGCAAAATATGCGCGTCGATTCGTCAGACTCAAAATAAAGATGGCGGCGCCGGAGAGTAGTAACAACCATAGATGTACATAATAAAGTATATTATGTAATTAAGTATATTATTTATTATGTATATCTATGGTAGCAACACGAGTGGCTCCTCGGACTTTCAGAAGTGCAAGGCTTGCGGGTTGGCCACAGTCTATGGGGTTGGCGCGCGGTGCGCACGGAGCATCACAGGCATGCGCGCACGCGTTTTGTTGTCACGGCTACATAAACAAATTTCTGCACACAGGAAGACAGATGTTTTGGTAATATTTGATGTATTTTAATCACAAAAACAAACGTTTGCATCAAGTGAAAGCATCGGACACATTGACGTTACCTACATAATAAGCTGTTTTAAATTTAAAATGTTCAATGTAAAATGTTCCATCCTCTAAGTGAGCAGTTTCATCCCAGGACTATTCCGGTTTTAAACGGAATATTGGCGCCCGTAATGCACTCTACATGTAACTGTTTTCACTGTCATGCCGCGGATGCGCGTGGCGTTTCTGTTGCGGATCAGCCACGGGGCTGCGTGGCGTTTTCTCTGCCTTTGCACACTAGAAGCGTGTCTGACGCGGCGCTGCTGCTGCTATTGATGCGGAGGGAAGCCCTATTCCTAATGTTAAACAGAAATAGCCTACTGATACAGCAAAGAAAACGTCGGGAGTAGCCACATATCTATGGTATTGACGGCAAAATAGGCTACAGAATATTTCGTTCTGTATTGACAGTTGCAATATTTCAAAATCGATAATTGTCGTTTTTTATTATTACAATTAGGCCTATATCTGCATTTATGTAAACCTACAGACTTTCAAACATGAAAATGTAATTTAATAATATGTATTCGTGTCAAAATGATATATAAACATCTTTTCCTATTCTATTTTGCCTGGAGACGCTCCCAACACGCGCGAAAAATAGGCGCTCTTCTATTTCCAGCATGCACGCGTTTTCCGCGCGTCACAGGCAGTGTGCAGAACCTGTTAACATGTGAGCCGAAACAAAAACGGACACGCCACGCAGCCAAGACGCTCACGCTTGCAGTGTCCCTGGATTTGATTAACCAACTTGTTGATATTTAATCGATGGGCATAGCCTGTAGGCTGAGTTGCATACATAGAAAAATCGTATAATATGTTTCTTTGTTGTAGGTTAATACTTATTTATTTGTGTGTGTGTGTGTGTGTGTGTGTGTGTGTGTGTAGCCTACTTTATGTTTTCAAGGTTTTATTGAATGCATTGCTCTTGTATAGTCTTACTTTGGAATTTTAAGAGCAATAAACATATATTGCAATGTTAAGGAATTAATTTTTTCATTCAGATAATTAAATCAACATGTATAAATTGCTATTAGGCAATTAATGGGGAGATAATCGGTAATCGAATCGAATCGTAACCGAATCGGACAGGGAAAATTAATCGTTAGATTAATCGAAGCATCGAAAAAATAATCGCTAGATTAATCGTTTAAAAAATAATCGTTTATCCCAGCCCTAATAGCCCATGTAAAGATGCATTGCAGCCTAATTTAAATCAGTGATAATGTGCAATTAAAACGATTGTATTTTGTACGAGACTGTATTAACTGGATTAAACGTTTGTTTGTTTTGAGAAATATGGAGTAGGCTACTGCACCGCTTTTTAATGGAATAAAGGCTAGAAGGAAGGATACTAAAAACAAACAAATTATGTAATGAAATTATGAATGAGGAAAATAAAATGGGCTGAATCGAAACTAAACGATTTTTTAGAATAGAACAGAATAATCTGCCATCCTTCTGAAGGATCCTTCTCTTTTGATCATTTAAACATGTTAATTACACAAATAAAATGTGTATTAAGTGAAGCAAAGATTTTGCTGAAAGATCCAGCGCACGGTTTATTATCCATTGATCAGATGCCCGTGAAAGTTGTGTTCGTTGCTACAGCAACCGTAGACTCTGGGTGCTGTGCAGTATTTCAGAATGAAACTCGTGATCACGAGAAAACAACTTTTGTTATCTCGAGATCACGAGAAAATTATGTCGTTATCACGAGAAAACAACTTTTGTTATCTTGAGATCACAAGATAATTAACTCGTGATCACGACATAAGACAGAAAAAAAATTATTATCCATGGCCGTTCAGGGCTTCCGTAAAAAAACACTACACTGTAAAAAAATTTTTTGATAATGTCTCCAATTGAAAATGTTCTAGTGACTGATCACATCTAAATCGTTAAGATGGGCAAACTAAAATTCTGTGGATTGATGCAATTGATTCAATAATTAACAGAAATTCAATTCAGCCAACTGAAAATGTTAGATGTGATCAGTCACTTGAACATTTTCAATTGGAGACCTGATTTTTTTTTTACAGTGTAGAATAAAAAAAAAAAAAATTGGTTAACTTTTGTGTACTTCCATTATCCAAAATGTTTCCAAGAGTGTTTAAGTCCTGAGAAATAAGCGATTTAAACCAGGACACGGCCCGTGTGTCGCCTATCAAAGCCATCATACCCACGCTACCCTTGTCTTTTATTTAGACGCAGTCCAACAACAGTCATCATTTACACATCACGAATCAATGTTTTAAACCAGTTGTTTTTAATGATTCCTTTGAAACGATTCACAAAGCATTTTTAAATTACTTGACTGTAATACATTTGTAAAACTATGAGGTGGACAACATTTTGGAATCATGAAACCCATGATAAATAGGATTTTAAGTGATGCTCAGGGACTTTTGGAAACAATTCCATGCAATAGCAAATTTGAGAACCGGATGTTTGATACAATCCAGTTCACTAAAACATATCATACTTCAAAATGCATCTTTATTACATCCTATTTTTTTTAAACTTAACTATGTATGCACACAAACTTTCATTTTAAGTATATATAAATGAACCACATTGTCTGAGTGAGAATGATTTTCTTCAAAAAGGAAAACAATAGTTATGCTTGCAAAAAGAAAAAAAAAAGTTTTACCATTGCTTTTACCTATACTATACTGCCAATAGTATTGGGACGTCCCTCCAAATCTTTAAATTCAGATGTTCAATCTCTGTGTATAAATCAAACACTAGTCATACAGACGCTTCTACACACATTAGTGAAAGAACGGGTCGCTCTCAGGAGCTCAGTGAACTCAAGCGTGGGGCCGTGATAGGTTGCCACCTGTGCAATAAGTCCATTTATGAAATTTCCTCACTACTAAATATTCAATGGTCAACTGTTAGCGGTATAACACAGTGGAAGCAATTGTGAACAAAAGCAACTCAGCCACAAAGTGATCAGAGTGGGGTCAGCGCATGCTGAGGGTCACAGTGCGCAGGAGTCAACGACTTTCTGCAGAGTCAATAGCTACAGATGTCCAAACTTCTGTGGCCTTCAGATGAGCTCAAGAACGGTGTGTAGAGAGCTTTATGGAATGGGTTTCCGTCCCGTCATAATAAAAGTCCCGGTGTTTGCGAGGCAGGTATTTGTTTAACAATCGCTCCAGCGGCTGTGCTCAGCTCCACAACACTCGGTCCTGCTCTGCTTCACTACAGTAACGTTAATAACCGCATTCATGAACGTGATTTCTGCCCGAGTCCTATTCTCCACCGGCTGTGAGGTGAAGACCACATGTCCCAAGATACTGCGCTCACACTTGGCGTCATCAAACTACACCTTTGTTTTTAATAGGCGCCCTCTAGTGGACGGAAAGTTGCATAGTGCACCTTTAAGTGATCATGAACTCTGCAGGAAAATCACACATATTGCACATACAAACACCTGGGTTATTATCGTTAACTAAAACCAAGACTGAAATAAAAATAATTGAACCCTAAACAGCAATATAAAAAAAAAACGAATAAAATGACAAAAGCACATAACCAACTGACAATTTTTTTTACTAAAATTAACATATTAAGTTAAATATAAGTATTAATAAAACTAAAATAACATTCATGAAATCCTAAAAAAATTTAAAGAACAGCATCTTTTCCTCAATTTTGCCAAGAGGTTCTAGTAAATGATGACTGAGTTAAACATTTTGGGTGACTGTGCCTTTAAAAACAAACTGATGCATGCACGCTTTTATATTTGCCAAAACTCAAGAGTTTGACTTTCCAGATAAACATCAGTGTTTTTTAGATAAAGCCTTTGAAAAGGGGCTTACGAACTGAATCCAGCCCTCAGTAGTGGTGCGCAAATTAGACTTAATTATTTCAAATCTTCACAGCGCAAGAGTGACACAAAGAACATTAGTGCAGCGTGAGTCTTTAAAAGCACTCGGGCTGTGCGGCGGAAAGACAAAAGCTGAGAGAGGAGAATGAATTGGCCATGGCGTATTAAGAAGAATAACAGCGAAGGAAAGTGAGTCACTCTCCATACACAGCCACACACCAGTCTTTCAGAAACATCACACAAACACAGTCACCACACGACAGATTCACTAATGGAGCGTGTAAAATGTGCTGACTTTTAGACGGACCGCTCACTTATCATGAATGAGTGACAGTTTGGAAATGGATAAGCTCAGATTGCCTGAATAAATTATGTTATTCTGTCTGAAAAAAACGAATACCACACTGATTTCACAGTCTACGGCCTTCAGTGGACCGCTGTAGTTGTAGCTGAGACTGAAAGAGTTTGTTGGTGTTGTTCATGTCGAGAAGACGTTGTTTTCTGCGCTGTGAATCCACTTTGATGCACTTCAAATGGAGGAGGACTCCCACTGGATACAGTACAACCGAAGACATCGTGCTTGTATAACTGTGCATTAAGAGAAGAAATTTAGATATAGTAATGTGTATTTAGTTTCCGTCACGCAATGTAAGCTGTCGACCAATCAAAACAGACTGAGCCATCTGACCAATCAGAGCAGAGTAGACCAATCACAACAGACTGAGCCATCTGACCAATCAGAGCAGAGTAGACCAATCACAACAGACTGAGCCATCTGACCAATCAGAGCAGAGTAGACCAATCACAACAGACTGAGCCATCTGACCAATCAGAGCAGAGTAGACCAATCACAACAGACTGCGCCATCTGACCAATTAGAGCAGACTAGACCAATCACAGCAGACTGGACCATCTGACCAATCAGAGCAGAGTAGACCAATCAAAACAGACTGCGCCATCTGACCAATCAGATCAGAGTAGACCAATCACAACAGACTGGGCCATCTGACCAATCAGAGCAGAGTAGACCAATCACAGCAGACTGAGCCATCTGACCAATCAGAGCAGAGTAGACCAATCACAACAGACTGCGCCATCTGACCAATCAGAGAAGAGTAGACCAATCACAGCAGACTGAGCCATCTGACCAATCAGAGCAGAGTAGACCAATCACAACAGACTGCGCCATCTGACCAATCAGAGCTAAAGCCCTGCATTTATGCCCGAGCCCGACGGACCCCGACTTTTTTACGCCCCTAGGGCCGGGCTTCGGGCCAATTTTCACGTCATACCTAAAACGCGGGCCGGGCTTCGGGCCTTTTTTTAGGCTTCTTCTTCTTTTCATATTTATTTTATTAATTAAAAGGAACAATGAGATGTTCTGCGCTGGTGGAAACAACACGAGACCATAATAGCTAACGCGACTGTCAAGATGGCTCGCACAGTGTTCAGAGTCTGCGCCAGCAGCAGCAGCGCGCGTTTCTTCAGCGCAGCTGCTAGAGTTAAGGCCGGAGACACACTGCAAGTGTGGTGTGAGCGTGGCGTTTCTGTTGCGTGTCATCCGCGAGGCGTCTGCTGCTATTAATGTACAGGGCAGGGGCGAGGCTACATAAAGGCCAGGGTGGCACTGGCCCACTCAGATTGACGGCTGGCCCACCCAATCAGAAGAACAGACAGACAAAAAAAAAAAAAAAAAAAAAAAAATTTGGGATAGCAGAAAGAATATGCCTATGTGACAACACAAATCACTAAAACACGTACAAAAAGTTTCAATAAAAAAATAGGGCTGTCAAATATGTTAATAACGCGTTAACGCAAATTCATTTTAACAGCACTAAATTTATTAACACAGCGCGCATTTTCTGTTTGATCCGTGGCATAAGTTAGCCCGTAGTTGGAAAAAGAGAGCAATCAGACGCAAAGGATGCAGCACCAAACATTAATAGGGAAAGAAAAGGGTTGACATTAATATTCTAAACCAAAAGTGCAGTTATTGCCTACATAAGCTACCACATAAGCAAGCTACCACATTTTTTGTTTATCTTTTATTAGACTTCAGAAAGAAAAGTGCGTTTATTTTCACTGAGCGCATTCTCTGCAGTGAAGTCTGAGCGCGATGCACTGCAGCTCACTCTCGCTCATGTCTGAGGTAAATCATTATCACCGATTACAGTACACCTGTTTTATTGAACTAAATACATTACAATCGGCTAAAACGAATGCATAGGTTACTTTCCTGAACAAGCGCGCTCCTGAGTCCATGTTCTTCACACTGTCCACGTAAATCGCAGCCCAGTTCGGCGCGCACAAGCAAAATACCGGCAGTTCATCTCTTAAAGGGGCCGCACTATATTCCTACTCGTGGAGTATGGACCTCCTCCGGGTGTGGTGTGACATGAACAATTTCTTAGACAAACATCTATGACCTTTGTCGACGTCTAGTCTTCATGCTGTATTGATTATTATTGAATAAGTATGGTTTCACTAATAATAAATGTACATTTCCATAAAGCATGCATATTTGTCCATACTCATGTTGATTAGAGTATTAAAAACGTAATTTTAGATTTACAATTGCTAAAAGTGTGCGATTAAATTGTGATTAATCGCGAGTTAACTCATGACAATCATGCGATTAATAGCGATTAAATATTTTATTCGATTGACAGCCCTATTAAAAAAATAATTACTGTAGAGCAAAAACATTTTCATATAACTGCCTTATTGCAACAGCCAATCAATAAGCTTAGTAGTAATGTTTAGCCAATTGCGTATTGTTGAGGGGATGGGAAGACGAGTTTACGTCTGCTAGTGAAATAAACTTTTAACACAGGTCACGGTGCATAACACGAGACGAAATTCTCACAGGTTAAGCTGCAAATACATGTTTGACAACAGTTATACTGAGTTGCATTAGTTGACAATATTCCATTTTAAAATTAACCCAATTACTGAACACTGATGTCTCATTAGTGGTCATGTAGCAGCACAATATCTATATTTGTCTTCCTTGCAATAGGCGTTGTAGCTGCTTGTTATAAATTAATTTTGTATATATGATTTATATGATTTTGTTGGCAAAAAAATAAATCATATATAGCTTATATTTACTGTCAAGTGATTTTGTCCCATATTGTTAAATTTGTGTAATTTGAGAGTAGTCATTGAGGTCCACCCTATTCCACCAAGGTCCACTCAGTTAAAAATTTCTGGCTTCGCCACTGGTACAGGGCTATCAATGTAGTCCGATCACTAAACAAACCAATTCAGAAGGATGAAAGCATTTCAGACGAAACTGGACAAATGTAAATGTAGCCTATCTGTTTTTTTAAACCACATGTATACATTTTACTCCTGGCAAACGGTTAAAAAATAAACGTGTGAGCGTGTTATGGGCTATATGTTGTAGTCAGATAGATATGATGGCGCTGCAACACGCATCGCTGCAAATGACTAATGCAAGCCAACGCAAATGGCCGTAAATTAAACTTAAAATAAGTCTTAGATGCTCAAAAACACAATCATCTTCAATAAAAATGAATGAGACTAAATGATCTTACCAGTGCGCTTAGGTCGCTCTCTCTTATGCGGTATTTGAATTTGAAATAAGCTGCTGAATAAAATGCATCTTGAATCTTTTGCTTCCGTTGCTAAATGAGCATATACCACAGGAATTGAAGATCGGATTTATATTCATTTTGCCATCTGACCAATCAGAGCAGAGTAGACCAATCACAACAGACTGGGCCATCTGACCAATCAGAGCAGAGTAGACCAATCACAACAGACTGGGCCATCTGACCAATCAGAGCAGACTAGACCAATCACAGCAGACTGGGCCATATGACCAATCAGAGCAGACTAGACCAATCACAGCAGACTGGGCCATCTGACCAATCAGAGCAGAGTAGACCAATCACAGCAGACTGGGCCATATGACCAATCAGAGCAGACTAGACCAATCACAGCAGACTGGGCCATATGACCAATCAGAGCAGACTAGACCAATCACAGCAGACTGGGCCATCTGACCAATCAGAGCAGACTTGATACGAACAAATCCAACTGTTGGGTTTAAAATGTAATTACAAAATTAAACCAATGCTTGGGTTTGTGCATATTTGACCCAGACATTAAAGCTAAACTTTCCGACTGCAGCATCAAATGAAACCGCAATGAATCCCTTAAACATAAACAGTGCCTCAATATGCATCATGGATATTAGCCCAACAAATGCCATTTTCTACACGTTCATGGCATCTTCCCCAACAAATCCACTAACAATATTTGTATGTTATGTTATGGAAATATCAGTATTTTGCTAAGTTAGTTTGTACTGTACCTTTAAATAATAGTGAACGGAGCTTGAAACACAGGTCAGTGTTGCCAAGTCCTCGGTTTTTACTTTAACACAGTTGCCGTGGGCTGTTTTTCATGTCTGCGGGTCGAAGGGACCCCAGTTATTATGTGATATTCAGCCCCTGGATTGCTAATTAGCATGTAACCCTGCAGTTTTGACCAGGGAACCCCCTCAAAACGCGATTGGGCTTGTTTTGAGTTGCAATTGGGTGGGTTTTGTTGTGAAAACCTGGCAACCCTGACTCCGGGTGCGTCTCCCTCTCAGGGCCGACATGTCCGCGTCCTCGGGGCTTGTAAACATGTCTTGTTGCAGATGACAGCATCAGCATAAAGCATCGCTCTCGTGAAGACAGACCTGTCAGTGACCGTTCAATCCGGCGTCTGGACGACATCGCTTCACGAGCCGCTGCCTCGGCCCTCTGGCGGCTCCAATCATTTCATATTTCTCTCCAGCAACGCCTCATAAAGCACAATCTATAGTATAATGTCATGGGACAAGTACCAAGATAAAGAGAGACGCCGCGGCCGCAGAAACAAGCACATCTCCAGCCCCGCGGCCACACCACACTCGTCATGTTTCACAGCAAAACAGGCTCTTAAACGAGCCGCGCGCGGGATAATGAGTCCAGGACGGAATAAAACACATTTCATTACGCACTTACTGCTTTCTATGGATCTAACACTTTTCCTTTTTGTTTATGATCACACTTTTTCTGCCATTTCCACCAGTACCTTGCTGTTTTAAGCATATTTTAACAGTTTTACTGCATATAAATGATAAATTACCAGCATGTTTGCTCAGAAATTGGTGTTATGGATCATAAAGCACTACTGCAAATAATATATTATACAATTTTGGTACATCTAGCAGCTAGAAAAGAAGCATAAAACCCATTTTAACAGCATTTTGTGCTTCCCAAAACAACGAAATACAATAAAATCTGGATTTATTAAGACACTTTATTTGAAGCCTGTGTATATAATTATTTCATCAGAAGAAACTTTATTATTAATTGTATATCCGCAACTCTGCATAAATATTTACTGTATTAAGTCTTAGTAGTGCAAACATAATTATCAAAAAATTATTTTGATTAATTAAAGTTTAAATAAAATAAATTATACATATTAGAGAGACAACTTAAATATAAAAAAACCTCAAATAAAAATTAAATTTAAACAGAAAACAAAATAAGCTGACATGCTAATATCACTAAATCTTAAAAAAAAAAAAGCTAACTATAAATAAATAAACCACAAAAAAATAATAAATAAATAAAGCCGAAATAAAATAAAGCTAATAATAAATAAATAAATAAAAAATAAACTTGAAAATTAAATAAAATGAAGCTAACTTGAAATAAAACTATAGAGCAGAAATAAAATAAAACTAATAAGAAATAAAATATACATAAATAAATAAACCAGAAATAAAGCTAACAAGAAATAAAATGCATAAAATAAAATAAAACAAATAAATAAACTAGAAATAAAATCATAAATAAACTAGAAAATGTTGAACTAAATGACTAAATAAACTAAAATAAAAATATAAAAACAAAAGTCAAATATTAAATACTATAATAACACAAATAATAATTATAATATATGATCAATAGTGTCGGCGTTAAATCCTGTAATCAAATCCATTTTCTTTTAAAGGTGTAACCATGAAAATGCGATGTGCACAAGCCGTCATTGGCTTCATATAGACGTGGTTCTTAAAGTCCCTCAAATGAAGGATGATGGGTGCAGGAAATTCAAACTCTCCGCACCCACGGTCTCATCACATCAGTCCTGGCGGGAGATAAAGTGTGTGTGTGATTGTCACAGTAGAGTTCAGGACAAACGGCTGTCCTACATTCATCCGGCCTGCAGAGACCCAGCAGCATGTGGGATATCTCAGCGGGCGGCCCGTGCTGGCCATCGCCTGTGGGTCACACACTCCCGCTTTTAAGCAGCTCTCGCTGTGTGTGTACGTAGCTTCATGCATTCAACATGCACTTACATGATGATGGAGAAAGCAGAGAAACACACACACACAGAGTGCTGGCGAATCATTAAAATGAGCTGAGAGGAGAGGGGCAGAGAGATGAATTATTTAACGCAACGGCAACGAAATGAATAAACAAACAGATGAAGCGAGATGGCAGGCGCCCCCACTACACCCACGCCTGACAACTAACATCTTCCTGCTGCCGAATACACACACACACACTCTTACCAACGCAGACTAGTGTAGAGCAACTATTGACAAAATCTGAAGCACATCACAGGAAGAGACCGACCGGCCGACCGACCGTCTGAATGAATAACCGCTACAGAGATCATCTTACATTTCATACAGCTGGCGAACATGAAGCAGAGCAACAGCTCACTGACTGATGGAGAATATATAATACAGTTATGACACTAACATTCAAGACATCAGGGCAAAAACGCTCCTGTATGAGTTTCTGCCTCATATTTATATCAAGCAGTCTCACATAGATGATGTTTTTGTCCTGAATAGCACGAGTGAAAATGTGATATATTGATTTTATACGACTAAATAAATACATTTACACAATTTGCCAATGAAAATATTCCCTATAAAGCCAGAGCAAAAGTGTGTGTTGTCTTGGAGCAACACACAGTGGGGTTTCATTTCTGAATGAATCTATTTTGAGCGAATCAACTGAGTGAATCAATGATTCAATGACTCATTCATAAAGAGAGCCGTTTACTTCATTACGGAAGGAATCAGATGTTTTTACGAATCAAAAGAATGATTCAATGACTTACTCATTTAGACATTTACTGCCACCTACTGGCCTTTTTTAGCTTAGTTTAGACTCTAAACTTTAGAGTATCATTTAATTAAAAAAATATTTCATGTCATATTTCCATATTAATAAAAACAAATAGTTAATTTGGTATAGCCAATGAAGCCTAAAGGCCCTATCACACACCCGGCACAATGTAACGCCAGACACGACAAGTGTTTTTTTGCTAGTTTCAGCCCAACGCAGTTATCGCTTTTTTTACGTCCAGTACCACATTATTTAAATAGCAAATCTACTCGAGCCTATCTGTTCACCCGTGGGTGTGCTGGTCTGTAAACCAGGTGTGTTCAGGTGTATTGTTGGTGTGTTTCTATTGTGAGGACCTGAAAACGACTGCGCCATTGACCAACACAAACCTGCTCTAAAGTCAATAGTGCAGTATTATCTGTGTTATTTAAAGGGTGTGTTAGTAATATGTGCCTATAGCCGATGCACAACACTCATACACTCTGCTTATTACACACACAGGGATGCGCAGCAGCACACACACAGGGATGCCTTGTTTTCATTAACCGATTAGTTTAAAATATACTGCACTATTTGAAATAACAGCCGCAAGCCACGCCTGCAATTTCGCAACTCTGTCGCATCTCTCTGCCGCTCTGCCTCCCACACACACACACACACTGTCCCGGCGCCGCCGTCTCCCTTCCACTCACGTCACTTTTTAAAAATCCCCTACAGCGCGAAACATGAGTCCCGCAAATGCGGCGCCGAGGAGCTTGTTTGTAATCTGAGGACAATGGCTCCTTAGTTTCTAAATGGTTTGGGTACAAGGTGATCGCGTTGAAAATAAAGGCGTTTGTCTAGCGTTAGAAGCTCATTTGAAACATTGCCGCGGCTCGTTTAAGAAAATGACAGCTCTGAAGAGACGCCGCTTTAGTTCGAGGTAGTGCTAACAATAATAAAGAAAGATGATGATCAACACCTTATGTGTTACCACTGAAATGAAGATGTAATATATTTCCAAATGTAAGCCCATCTTATGTGGAATGACGCTTCATACTGCCGTCTGCCCTGACTCTAACCTCGAGTGTTTTAGCCAAACCTTGTGACCGTGCAAACCCAAACGCTGTGACATCACGCCAAATGTTTTTATTGGTTTATTAAGTATAAACAGGCGAATTATGAAAAATTGAGTGTGAGGGATTTGTTCACTTCACACAAAAAGATTTTGTAATGAGATGGCTAACTGTAGCGTTTAGCCCACTGTCTAATTTAGAGATCTTTTCTTTCTTTTTTTCTGACAACTAGGGATGCACCGAATCCAGGATTCGGGTTCGGATTCGGCCGAATATTGGGCTTTTTGACAGGGTTCGGTTTCTGCCGAACCTTAGAATTTTTTTCCACCGAACCGAACCCGCTTGCACTACGCGATACTGGTCGAACATGATGCCGCGGTTGATTATGGCAACGTGTTTACTAGGTGGCCCGTTCGAGTGCAGTAGGCTGAGAGAAAGTGAAAATGGAACTTGTGAACAGAAAATGTGTTGTTTGGCAGTACTTTCATTCACAAGAAGTGAATGTCGAGCTATATGTTCAATTTGCACTGCCGATTTGTCTCGCGGTGGCAATAACCCTAAACAA